>NC_055684.1:18935103-19212603 GCF_017639745.1 Melanotaenia boesemani | reverse complement strand
GTAAAAACATTAAAAGTTCATGCTCAACTATGGTATGATGTAGCATGATGCTATTTTTTGTATATAATGTCACAAAGTGTAACATGGTCTAATGTGTTTTTACTGAATTAGCAGTTATTTAAAATTACCTTCAGCACTAGATGATATCCATAAAGTCCACGTCCTCAGTGGTAACGCAGGTGTGAATTTTATGTTCCTCCCACACTCTTGATTCTGACTTGTTTTCATGTTTTGACAACAATCTTTGCTTCTCGCACATTCCAAGTCTGTTCCTCTGATCTGGCTTTCAAAGGTAAAACCAACTGAGACTAAAGCCTGAGCATGATTTTTTTTGGTTCCTTTGTATTTTGTGTCTCGTTTTGTTTTAACTTTAGCAGTAATTTCTTGTTTTGACGGACTTCTGACTGCTTGCCAAAGTAGATTTTAATACCCCTCCTGCATGATACAAAAAGTTGGGAGTTGCAAGTTTTCCTGATGGCGCTCCACACCCGGTGGGCAGATGCTGATTCAGTGTTTTTCATCAACACAGCCTAACACATACTGTGCATTTGTTTTATTCTCTAAAACGTCCCTTATGACTTTATACCAAAGTTAAGCAGTAAATGCTCTGGCAATAACCAGTGCTGCTGTTTTTGCATTGTTGAAGTTTAGCTTTTTTGAGTTATATTTTGGACTTTGTTTACCTGTACATTCTGTAAAGCATGTTTAAAGAGAGCCTTTTTGTTACATAGCCATTACTCAAAATATTAAACATGTTCTCATAATTTGCTTTGAATGTTATTTATCTGGACACTCTTTGCTAGAAATTGCTTCAGCATTGACTAAGCTGTTATGTTAGTGTTTAAAATATATTGAGATTGTTTGGTTGAGTCAATCAGTAGTCCGAATCTAAAGGGATTATTAAATTTAAAATGATGGCTGACAGAGAAAGGCAGAAGATTTTCTCATTTGGAACTGAAACAAGCCAGTGTTTGCCTTTACTGATTGAGCATGTTCTTGCTGGATTTGACTTGGATAAAAATAATTACAGAACAGCCATCTTAGCAACCTGGCACACCATGGAGTGATTTTTAAATGGCCAAAGCAACTATAATCTGGATTTAGTCATGTCAAGCCAGTGAAAAGCCAGCTAATTTAGGCATTAGAACACTGCTAGTCCATCAACAGTCTCGACGCCAAGAAAAAGACCATCCTATGTAGAACCCTGCAGAATCCCAGGTTACTCTGGATTTAAGTTGCTCGTCAGTCCATCCAAGCCAATGAATTATTCATCAGAATGCCCAGTGTGGCAGTTAAAACTCAGACTTCTAGTGGGTCACATTCCAAATAGAAAAAAAATGGAAGCAACTACAGCTTCATAAGCATTACAGAGGGCATGTTTTCAGCTTCCAGTTATAAAGCTAATAAGCTCTGCTGACATAACGTGGCACTGACATATAACTGTCCTGTGGGCCAACATGTCCAAATTGTCAAAATCCATAATGCTGCATTTGAGAGGTTTTGGCACAAGCAAATTGCAACATTTAATAGTGGCATGAAACTCCACAAGTTATCCCAGGATGCAGAGTGATGCTGACAAATGCTGATCAGCTTCCATTCCACATCACTCCAGAACCATCCTGCATGTTATCATCAAGATCAGATCATGAAACCAGAAAATACTGATAAAATGAGTGTTATGTCATATTAGTGTACGATACCAAACACACAGACATTTATGTAAATATGTGAGTTTATGTACAATCTGCACTCTGAGGCGTAGGCTTTGCATTTGGAGGAAGTGTGGTTTCTGTTTGAATTAAAGGTCCGTTTAACAGGCACCTATAAATATGACTTAGAGCTGTTTTTCTATTTTTTCTTCATTCATCATTCATTCATTAACAGGTTAGAGGCAGGGCACACCCTGGACAGGTCACCAGTCCATCGCAGGGCCAACACATTGGGGACAAACAACCATTCACACTCACACACACTCCTAGGGAGAATTTAGAGTAATCAATTAACCTAACATGCATGTCTTTGGACGGTGGGAGGAAGCCGGAGTACCTGGAGAGAACCCACACATACATGGGGAGAACATACAAACTCCACACAGAAAGGCCACTGCCCTCAAGGTTCAAACCTCCCCCCAACTGAGATTCCAACCAGCGACCTTCATGCTGTGAGGCTATTTTTTCCTTCTTTTTCTTTTTTATTTTTAAACATCATTCTTTGCCATTTTAATGGCATTACATGTCAAAGAATAAAAGGAGTCAGCTGAACAACTACAGCCATTTCAGTATCACAATTTGATCATAATAGAACTTTTTTAGTAGCTAGTACACCCACAGCTATACAAATTATTTCAATAAATAATCAGGTTAAATTAAAAAAGAATATTAAGTAAGATAGATAGATAGATAGATAGATAGATAGATAGATAGATAGATAGATAGATAGATAGATAGATAGATAGATTTAACCGTTGAAAACATGGTATGGAAGATCCTCTGAGATTCGTGATTTTACCAGTGGGTGGCGCTGATTATATGGTCATTGGAAAAATCCTCATGAATACTTGCATCTTTTTTCCTTTTGCAAATTTGAAGTCTTAATTGGGTGAAATTTGCTTTGCACGCTTAACGTTTGGATTACTGTTCAATATATTTTAAGATAATATATATTGTACATATTTCTTCTAATAATATGTAAGTCTAGTCCGTTAATTCTGAAAAAAAAGAAAAAGATATATTGCTTTGATCCATTTCAGACATGGACTAAGATGACGGCCATTTACGGCGAACACTGTTGGACTGTTTATATGTAACCTGTGTGTTTTTTCTTCTGTACTACTACCGCTACACACCGGACGATGGAGCCAACATGAGTGTCTGAAAAACCGCTGCTGCTGAGCGTAAAAGGGGCGTTTCGGAGCCTGGCAACATCTCACTTGGCGGTACCAGGTGTGTTCAAACCTGTAGCAGACAAACGCTCGCAGATGTCTTTGAGCACGGCCAATACGGGGTGGATCTCAGCTGCGTAAACAGCGCTACATACCGTGTTTTTCTCAGCCTGCCCGCAGGTATGAGGGAATTCTCACAGACGCACAACGCTTCAGCGATTGACATTCCACAATCTTCCATCGAGTGAGTCAGATATTGTCTGTTTACATTTTGTTTAGACTTCTTGACGTGGAAGGCTCATACAGAGTCGATTCAAAGCACGGACATTCTTTCAGCGAAGCGTTTGAGGGCGTAGAACCTAGATAGTGTCGTCTTTTTTAACCATCTCAGCGCTATCAACTATCCTGCTTTACGCACAAGAAGCGCTTGGAATTATTGCCACCAAGACAACTGAGCGCACACCGCAGACCAGACCCGTGGCATGTCAAACCTCAGCATCAGATGGGCAGGTGGAGATCAGTCGCGTAAATGTCAAGAGGATGAAATTCCGAGCAGGTCGAAAGAATAACTCGTGGGGCTTTATTAGGCCGCGTCATCTCGCGCTCATTTAACAACTACAAACTGAGCCAACTCCCATCAGTTAGATTGATTCTTTGAACACAGAGTGATCATGTCCAGAACGCTGAAGAAGAAGAAACACTGGTCCACTAAAGTGGTGGAGTGCGTCGTGTCATGGGGGAACCTGGGAGACTTTGGCTCCGTTGTGGAGGTCTTGGGAGGAGCAGAGCTCGGACAGTTCCCCCACCTGGGTCAGATGAAACTGGACATACTCGTGTGTCACGTCGGTAAGCTACCTTACTACGGGGACGTTCTGCTGGAGGTGAACGGGACGCCCGTCAGTGGACTTACAAACCGTGACACCCTGGCCGTCATACGCCACTTTCGGGAGCCGATTCGCTTGAAGACCGTCAAACCAGGTGCGTTCTCTTCTCTCTGTTCTCATTGCTGCTGTTGCTTTCACATTAGCTCCGCTGGTAAGATGAGAGTTCTGATATGTGGTGTCCAGTTTCCACCAAACATAACATAACAACCCTCATGATGATGATTACCAAGGCTAGACTTATCACTCAGGTTACTGTCAGTCTGTGAACAGCAGCCTTCTACACGATCACCTACAAGTTATTATTGAATGAACTATTTCCTTTAGAACCATTTTCAACTAGTGGTACAGTTACTAAATCATCTAAAACTGATTAATCTTAGAAACATTTAAAAAAGTGGAATGGTGGGAGTTCAGTTGTGGCCACCCATACTTCTCTATGACTTCCCAGATGATATCCCAGATACCCCACCACCACCCCCAATAAAATCTAATTGACCAATTTTCTCAGCACTTTCTTTTGCAGATCGAAGAGTGATAATGGTAATAATGGCATGTAGCCCAGATGGCGCCATCTAAGCTAAGTGCACTTACATGCATAGAAATAAGGGCTGATTTCATCCCTCCATTATTCAGGTTGCTGCCCACTGACCACAGACGTGATGGGGGTGGTGGGGTTAGCTGTGTTGTACTCTATAGTCTCATCGTTCCCATGCTAGCTCTCAGGAAACTAGCTTCAACATCCCAATACAGTTTAAAAACTGCTGCTGATGATGGTACTGACTCCAATAGTTCATCCCAAGTTAAGGCTGGCACTGTTGGGATCTTGTGGGACATGACTTTGCTTGACCATATGCCAAAGCTATGCCACTGGTTTCCAAACCTGGTGTCTGGGACCTCCGCCAAGGGGGTCCCCCAAAGAGAACCGGGGGTCCCAGAGGCCTTGAACACAGAGCCATTGTAATTAATGTCCACATATTGTCCCTATTTTAAGAAAAAAAGTAATGTTATATTTTGTTAATTGAACTTTGGCTTTATTGAAGGACAGGACTTAGCCAGAATACATTATTTATGATGAGATTCTCACTTTTGGAAACATAAAACTAAGTGGTTTCAGCTCAGGGTGGGGCAGGGGGTCCATGGCTTTTCAGTACTTGCATGAGGGGGATCCTCAAGGAAAATAGCTTGGGAATCATTGGTATAGACAACTGCTGAGAATAATTAAAAGGTTACATCAGCGTCATCTTCAGCAGCTGCTGAGACCTTAGGTTGCATTTCTAAGTAAACAAAAAATGAAAGGAAAAAAATGTTTGCTTAGATTTATGAGTCTTGGCCCTATTAGTATACATCCACATGAAGGTGTGTGTGGCTTTTGTGCATCTGTACTCCCCAGAGCTCCTAACACCCTGCTCTCTGCCCCACTAACCAAGGATGATTAATAAAGGGCACAGAGGAACGAGAGAGCAAAGCAGGAAGAGAGACACAAAGAAACAGAAGGAGAAAAACAAGAGAGAGACGAGGAAAAAAAAAAAAAAATCTGCCTTGCCTTTGGCTTCAGGCTGGACTCCCACGCAAGGCTGTTTTTGCTCTTTAAAGCTCACAAGGAAGTAATAGGTGGCAAAGATAGCAAAATCTCTCATTACATATTTTTCTCAGTGTTACCCTTCATAGCCAGAACACACTCATCCTCAGTCACACGCTATCAAAGATCAGTTTCTGAAAAAGGGCCCTGCAGAGTCCCTTGGCATCAGCATGCAGATGGGGTTGTTGTATGTCAGATTATATTGTTAACGTGTGGACATCTGCATTATGTGTATAGATTCCTGTGTGGTAACTTCATATTTAATTCACATGTCTTGCATAATTGAGTTAGCGAGTGGATTCTCCACTCTGTTGGAGGTAGGGGGCCAGAGGATCAGCTGTTACCAGGAGGCCCAGGACCTGCTAGGACATGAAGGTGCCGGCAGCAACCGACAGAGTCCTTGGGTCTACCAGATGTTCCACTGTACACTTCCAAATATCCTCCTGTGCTCTGACTGCCTCACCCTCTGAAGCTGGTGGGTTTCTTGTGCTTCTGCTGCTGCTGACAGCCAAAAGGGAAAATGAAGTGTGTCGACACGTAAAGAAAGAATTGGGGATTTGAGGGAAGGATGGAGAGAGATGGGATGCGAGATGCAAGTCTCGGCATGGGCTGTTATCTTTCTCGGCTATTGATTGAAAAGGAATGCAAGCTGAAAAAGTCGCAGAAAGCATTTCTTTAAGTTTTCTATAGCTTCCTCTAGTGCATCTTATATTCTCTGGTGGCTGCTAAGAGGCTTCTCACATACATGTATCCTCATAGACATCCCCTTTTGCTGCTTTGAAATGAAGACGTTCACACTATGCTTGTGTGAGTCTTGACAGTTTACCACGCTATGGATGGACCCATTTTCCTGGTATTTTTTGAACATGCTTCCATTAGAATCTCTGTGTTCCGTAATTTCTGCCAGTACCCCAGCTAAGCATTGGAAGACAAGTCTAATGAAAAGCTTCATGAATGGCATCATGCAACTCTGTTTCTGCCTCATGTTTATATTTTTCTTTGCCTCGTATATGTTTACAGCTGCAGTCACTGCACAGTCAAAACATACGTACAACCTGGAGCCGTCTATGTTCAGCTGAAAGGATGATGCGACTCTGACAGCAAATGAATAATTTCGCATTGCAGTACAGAGTGGAGCTGGTGCAACAAGGCTCCATATTTTCTTTCAGCAGACTAATATTAGTTGTGTGAAGATATGCAACAAATGTAAACAAGCTATCTTGTTAAAATTGATGCATTCTGCTTCTCCTTTGCGTGTCAGTCACAGTTGAAATTGAGACAATGATGCACAAAGTTTAACAGTCAACACACTGCAGGTACTAGGCCTAAATCTTCAAAGAAAATTGTAATTATGTGAAATATTCAAACATTTCTGGGGTGTGTGAGTAACAGTGTTATGTCTGGAAGATCAGTCATTTTACCTTTCATTGGTTTTAGTAAGTGTTTATGTAATAATGACAAATTTCTAATCTGCAGGATGGTTTATTTTTATCTGTTTCTTTAAAGACTGTTGTTCTTAATTGTCTTTTAATCCTGAAGTCAAATTGCATGATTAAGTTTACACAACTCTACTAATTCTATTATCTCTAACAGTTTATTTCCTACTACTGATCAACGTTAGATTTTTAGGCTTATGCTTACAATGCAAAATATTCCCTATTAATCATGCCAATAAAGATGAATGCACATATGTGAGCCCCTAAGCCCCTGTATTAAGCAGCAATAGTGAGTGTGGGTTAATCACATTAATGCACCTCTCATACCAAAAAGTACACCTCAATGGAATCATGCTCTTGACAGGCAATGCTTTGTCAATGTGAAGAGATTTATGGTGGCAGTTAAAAGAAAAAGGGGAGATTTTAGAGTTAGTGTGGGAATACAGGAGCTCAGGGAATCTGGTCAAATGACTTGGGATATCTATTCTAGCCTCAGATGTTTCTGACAGTGAGCTGAGTAAATCGGTACAGCCATCTTATGCTGCTCCTCTGGTACATTTAAAGCTGAATAAGATTTCTTTTTTAGTTTAAAGTTATAGTTTGCATAGATGTGTTTAAATTCTGATTCAGACATGCTTTTTTTTTGTTTTTCCTATTTATGCTTTAGTACCAAACATGCTGATCTGCTATTTGAAAATTGACTGTCTTTATTTTTTAATGACTTTAATAGTGTGTATTGCCCTTAGAATGAAATCATTTTAATCTCAATTGACTGGAGAAAAAAGTGTGACCAAAGAACTGCAGTAATAACAATGAATAATATACTAAACTGTAGATAACACAGAATATGGAAGATGCAGCTTGTCAAACCAGAGACTTTCAGGGCATTGCATCATCCTGTATACTGCTTCTGTGTGTACTGAAACCACAGCTTCACTCCTATGGACATACTTTAAAAACTATGCAAGTATTTTTGTATATTTCCCACCATCAAATGCAAATGTGTGCACTCTAATCATCCCTGACTGAGTTCTACAGCAGGCTGCAGTCTTTTAGACTACTCAGTGTGTTTTTTCAACCTTCCAAATTTGCCTTGTTGTCAGTTCATTTAACCGCCATGAAAACAATAAACCCACCCATCAGAAAATTTCACAAAAGATATTTATCACAGTGAGCATTGTATCTGCTTTTAATCTTGTATTAGATATGATTATATGGGAACAGCCAGTCTTTTCCATTTAAAACTGCTCCTCTGCACAATGACAACCTTGACAACAACAGAAGCAGATATTCACTCTGGAAGATTAGTAAACTCAAGCAGACTTGATCTTCACCCTGCTCTAAAATGATTTGTTACGTAGAAACCTATTCTTTTTTCTGTTGAGGGAAAAAAAGCCCACCTCAAGGTCCACTCACTGTTTGTTTACTTATTTATTTACTTTCTTTTAAACTTAGATCGTTGTCATACAACTCTCAATAGAGGATGCTGTTCATCAGTCAATGCAGTGGATTTGTTCACGACTGCTGATCAGTTGTCTAAGTGCATTTCCTACACTTCCTATAAGGAGAACATGTCTCTGGCAAACACTAACATGATCGTTAAGGCTAATATGAACAAAAGAAAAATATCTTTTTATGAATTAATAAAAAACAAAACAATTGTAAGATCTGTGCTGCAATCTATGACATGGTTACTGCAACAGATACACCTACCTGTTAGCAACTGAGTAATAAGTTAAATTAGTTGAACTAAAGAATTAGTTACATAAACAAAGAATTAGTTACTGGTTTGTATCCTGAAGGCAGGGTTCAGTGTCTGTTTCAGCACTTGTTTGTGTCAATCTAGCTCAAAGATATTGACTTATTTTGAGGGACTTTGGTGCTAGAGGTGATGCCAGTGTAGTGTCAATGTCATCCTCTGCTTTTCAGTCTATTACAATGTATTAGGTATAAGGTAAATATATCCAGTTTAAACCCTCTACAACTCTTCAAAAAAGAGAAAAATATTCAGAATGTGACAGGTGGTTGTGTTGAAAAGGGACTTGAGCTCATTTAATGGGGGTTTAGGGGAATATAAGACTAAAGAGGTTTGGAAATTGCCATAAAGTTCACTCCTGGCAGGTGCTGATGATGTGACAGTGGTAATACTTAACCCCTGCTGGTATTTGAGATGAGAAACACAGCAAGTAAAACCAGCCATTCTGTTAGGTTAATCCCATGGTGTTCCTGGCATGTTGTCACGCTCATCAGGCAGCATAGGAGCACCTGGCCAAGATTGCCAAACAGTAACAACAGAGCAGATTCCACATCATTTAACTATGATAGTTTGCAGGATATTTTTGACCCAAACGACTCCTTAATGCAATTTACTAATCTCAGCTGCTCTCCTTTGTCTATCCTTCCTAATTCACTTTGAATTATAGAGATACAGTACAGCAAGAATACATTTAATTCATATTTGTGTTATTTATTAATACTTTTTGAGTCTGTTTGCTTTCACTGCATCATCCTAAAAAGCATTTTGCTGAAATATATCTTGTTTTCCTTCGTGACTCTCATCAACCATCTCCAGTATGTGCCTGAGGCAGCTGTCAGGCCGCTGTTTTACCTCACAAACATACACAAAACCATACACATGCACACACTTGCTTCTACATTCCACTAAAGATCGGTGCATTCTTTAGCCCCTTATACTAAACTAAACCATCACGAATAAGTGCCAAACCTTAACCTAAACCTAAATCCAGCTTTTATCCTAAACTAAACAATCAGCTCAAAAACTAGTCTCAACCCCATGGTAACTCAGTAATTTGTCCCCATGGTGATATAATTTTCTAAATGTTAGTGGACAGTAAGGTTAAAGACCCCCCAAAACCTATACAAACATGAAACACACACTATCTAAGTACACTGGATAAAAAAAAATCATGGAAAACTGGATAAATCTTAGTATGTGAATTGTACAGTAATCTGTATGTATCTACAGTGTGAGGCGTGTCTTTTAGCTTAAGTAATGCCTTTAATAACAAATAATATCAAGTTCAACTGGTTTTGTCAGTGACAATACATCTCCTAGCATCCTAGTCTAAGGCCCACTCTCTCATTACTTACAGTGGGTTTTTAGGGGCGGAGGAGGGGAGTTTGACATGGGAACATGGGAGAATGCATAGGTCCACTACAAAACAAACATTTATAAAGTTCTCCCCTACCCCTACCCCAATTCCTCCATAGTTAAATTTTTGAGCCAGAAACTCCATTGATGTGTGTGCATGTGTATATGCATGATAGCTGGTGGAACTAGAGTAAAGAGAGAGGTTGGAGTGAAAAAGCACAGCATGACTCCTGGTCCCCAGCCCTCTTTCATTATTCCCACTTTAATCAAATTGGCACCACTCTTGTCAAACACTCTGCTAGCACCTGCAACAGTCTTCTCAACATAAACAGCATACTTGATAAAATGACTTAGAGTTGGAACTGTGTGTTTTGAGTTGGTGATGAAGAGTGTTTCACGGTGATTGCCTTGTGAATGTGAAATAAATTCTCTGTAGTTAGGCTTGAACTGAGGGACTGAGTGGAGGTGGGTAGAATGGCTTCCCAGTTTAAGCATGTTGAAAATGCTGTCCATCTGGAATTCTTTCTACTTTCTTATCTTGACCGCTTATTCCATTATGGGTCGCAGGTGAGCTGGAGCCTATCCCAGCATTTTAACAGGTGAGAGGCAGGGTACACCATGGACAGGTTACCAGTCTGTCGCAGGGCCAACACAGATAGACAAACAACCATTCACACGCTCACTCTCTCCAAGGGAGAATTTAGAATAACTAATTAACCTATCGTGCATGTCTTTGGAGGGTGGGAGGAAGCCAGAGAACCCGGAGAGAACCCATGCATACACGGGAAGAACCTGCAAACTCTTATCTGGAATTACTATCATTAGGCCTGTCGCGATAAGCAATAAGTCAATTAATTGAACGATAAGAAAATAAGAGCACGATAAGTTTGCCGGCCGCGATAATTTTTATTAGTCCCCCCTTTACCATAGACTGTGTATGACAATAGGTTTCACTATGGAGTATTTCGACTAAACGCTCTGGTTTCTTGCGGAGTGATCTCTCTGGTGTCATACTTGACAGCAGCATGTTGCAGCACGAGCCGGTAAGCCGCATTTGTTTTGCAGGGCTGCCAACACGCAATGGCCGTGAGACTTGCGTATTTAAGTGGCTTCTCACGCTCTTGCGCTAAACCTCCAATTCTCATGCTGAAATATGTAAATAAGTCGAATGGAGAAATAATAGATGCAAGCACCTCCTCTTTTATCATTTCGCTGCTCCCCACATGTAAGCAGAACACACACATTCTAGCTTACGACGTCAGTACAAAGCCCCCACTTCCTGGTCTACCGTAATAACCCCTGTAATCCGCAGGCACATTACGCAAATAGAGTCAGCCTATATACTAGCGTATTTGACAAAATACACATTAAAAGCAATGCCGGCTAATCGAGAGGTTTGGGAGGATTCCCAGTGGGCCGCATTACTTTTGGGCCGGCATCCCGGCGTATGTGAAAAGGCGCTTTTATTTATTTAGTTTATTGATCTTTGAAAATGTGTACTTGCATTATTATGGCATATGTCATTATATTAGTTGAGAATGGTCTCAAAATGACACATTAGCGCTTTGCGCAATATTATCGTTTATCCCGATAATTTCTGAGAAAATTTATCGTACAGCTAAATTTATTATCGTGACAGGCCTAACTATCATATATATTTATATTAGGGCTGGTGATGTTAATGCGTTATTGCAGTGTTATCGTGTTAATTGATTAACGGCAATAATTAACGGTGGGTCCAACAGGTGTAAACACAAGTACATGTGTGTAAAAAAGTTACTTTAGTGATGTAAGGATATTTTATTTATAATGTGTCTCAAAGAAGAATACCTAATGCCACTAAATCAAGTCTCCAAGTGCATTTAGTCAACAAAGTATTTGTTTAATAACAACTTAAATATACATATGCCACAAACAACAGCGCCACCATAACGAGTAACACCCGAAACAAAATGCAACACGCGTGATCCGTTCACTTCACCCCAACATGTTGGGTATCAAATGAAACTAGAAAAGCTGCAATTTCATATGATACCAAGCATAAAAAGATATTCGCCAAGCTCCTCACGTCAGTCTCAAAACAAACACGAAGCTAACCTTCGCATATCACAGCTAGCCTTATCAGATAGCATGTTTATCACCAAATACAGCACCAAATCCCAAAGCTATTCTCACAAACAGCGATATTTTTATTTCTTTACCTTTTTGTGGTCATTTTCAGTCTATCCACATTGTTCTTCGACCAAAACTCACAGCGTAGTAATCCATAATCGTGAAACTGCTTCATGCGCTAACATGTCATATGCTCCCATTCACACCCATTTTGTTGTCTTGTTGTGGGTCTTGGCAGTGTAAATAAAGTTTGGTCAAACTTAGGCCTGTCACGATAACAAATTTAGCTGTACGATAAATTTTCTCAGAAATTATCGCGATAAACGATAATATTGCGCAGAGCGCTAATGTGTCATTTTGAGACCATTCTCAACTAATATAGTGACATATGCCGTAATAATGCAAGTACACATTTTCAAAGGTCAATAAACTAAATAAATAAAAGCGCCTTTTTCACTGTTGCATCTTCAAATAAACTCCAGACAAGTAGACAAGCATGCCGGTTTTAATGACGAACCAAACTTCAGCACTTTACATCGAACAAAAACCCGTGTTCTTCTTCTGCTCTTCAAAATCTACTGCTTGTGAAACAAAGTCATTCTGCCCTCTGTTGGCCTTATAAGTAACTACAACCCAGCAGTTAGCTGGGATACCACATTCACATACGCCGGGACACCGGCCCAAAAGTTATGCGGCCCACTGGGAATCCTCCCAAACCTCTCGATTAGCCGGCATTGCTCTTAATGTGTATTTTGTCATATACGGTAGTATATAGGCTGATTCTATTTGCGTAATGTGCCTGCGGATTACAGGGGTTATTACGGTAGACCAGGAAGTGGGGGCTTTGTACTGACGTCGTAAGCTAGAATGTGTGTGTTCTGCTTACATGTGGGAAGCAGCGAAACAATAAAAGAGGAGATGCTTGCATCTATTATTTACATATTTCAGCATGAGAATCGGAGGTTTAGCGCGAGAGCGTGAGAAGCCACTTAAATACGCAAGTCTCACGGCCATTGCGTGTTGGCAGCCGTGCAAAACAAATGCGGCTTACCGGCTCGTGCTGCAACATGCTGCAGTCAAGTGTGACACTAGAGAGATCACTCCGCAAGAAACCAGAGCGTTTAGTCGAAATACTCCATAGTGAAACCTATTGTCATACACAGTCTATGGTAAAGGGGGGACGAAAAAAAATTATCGCGGCCGGCAAACTTATCGTGCTCTTATTTTCTTATCGTTCAATTAATTGACTTATTGCTTATCGCGACAGGCCTAGTCAAACTCTACATCTTACAAGCTTACCAATGATATCTTACACTTGAAAGAGACTTTATCTGTCAGTTATAAATGCTTGCGTGTAAACAAAGGAGCATCATTGCCATTTTGCTGCAGTTATGCACGTGGGCGCACCGGAAAGAGCGAGTATCGAACAGCGTTCATTTCTTTGCTTCATTTTGACTTTTTATTCGTTTAGAACGAAGGATAAAAGCCATGAACATGTCCAAGAAATGACAAAAAAACAAATACACTGTGTTAGAAGCTCTGGAGGAAATACAGACACAGCTTGGCATAGTTTGTGTATCCAAGTGGCCAAATGGAGAGTCCGCCTGGTACTATCCACACTAAAACCTGCATAAAAGCTATGAGCTTTTTTCTATTCTCATGAAACTTTGTACAGTTGTAGTCAAGGAGTTGCTGAATGCATGCAGTGGTATCTTTATGCACAGAATGATTTCTATCATGATGTTTTCATCTGTGTAAAAAAAAACAAAAAAAAAAAAAAAACAATTAGGCGAGGATATTTTTTTATTTTTACCTATGGTTTATCACAATTTGCACAGGCATATGAACATTCACAATGTTTCTGACACCTCCAAAAACCCTAGGGTTCAAGAGGTTAAGAGAGAAGAAAAAGAACTGACATTTCTCTTTGTCTGTAGAAAATTGTGATTTTTGGACAGGAAACTGCTCCCAAAAGATGGGGTTTTATGCTGGTGGATATAGGTTTTGAGGTAAGACAGCAAAGGTAAGACATTTTATGACAATGTTTTACAGGCGTGCATAAATTGGGTCTTATTTTGCATCTGGTTCGGTAAATCTTGGTCGTAGTGAGATGAAACTTACAGTTTTGGAATATGTGAGATGTGAGCTTTTGGTAAAGGTGTCATTTGTCCGTGGTCATGCCGTCGGGTGGACACAGGGAGTCATAGTTTGTTTACATATTTTGTCTGACTTTGTGTACCTGGTTTTTTAATTGTTTGTTTGTTGTCTTAACTGTGTTTGTTTGTGATAGAAATGGTTTTACTGAGCTGTTAGCTGAGATTCTGGACTTTCTGTGGATACCACACATGTTTATAGTTACATTTACAGACCTGACGTTACATCCGTAAAACTGGATGTTAACCCCTTAACTCCCAGTAGCTGAGGGTGCAGGTGCAAGAGGTTAAGCTAAAAAGTAAAGCTAATAATGCAAAGTTAAAGAATTTATAGGCAAGAAATCTGGATAATGAACCACTAAAGGTGCATGGATGGACGTTATTGTGCATATTGTGAATATTTCTCTCTCCTCACCATCTAGAAGCTGTGAGAATCTAATCCTGCTTTCTGTCTGTTCACCTGATGCTGATGTTCATCACATATTGTTCCTTCTGTGTTTAGAAGGAAGCAGCTTCATAACTTTAAATTCATCCTGCTGACTTTTTACCTTTTTAGTTAGTAAATCCTGAAAATTTCATCCTTCTTTGTCATAAATATTTGATTTTAAAATATTTGATTTTATATATATGAAGAATTATTTTTTACTGCTGCTGTTTAAAGAGAAAACTGCTGCTAAATCTGTTGATTTGTTTAGTGCAGGGGCTGCAACCTTTCCAATCCAAAGAGCCATTTTTCCATCAGCCAGCTAAATAAAACTCGTTTAGGGCCGCAAATGTTACGAGACCTCTTGAGAAAAGACAACTTCGAATTCTTGATGAATATCTACTATAGCAGGGATGTCAAACTCCGGTCCTCGAGAGCCAGTATCCTGCAGGTTTTCATTGTTTCCCTGATATAACACACCTGAATAAAATCAAATGGATCCACCAGCTTCTTGTCATCTATTTCACAATAACCCATTAATTTCAGTTAGGTGTGTTAAATCAAGGAAACAATGAAAACCTGCAAGATACCGGCCCTCGAAGACTGGAGTTTGACACCTGTGTACTATAGGAAATTTGTTGTCATTTTGAAGTACCACATTTTATTGTCTATTTTTAGGTTTTTTTAAAAAAAAAAAAACAAAAAAAAAACATAACATTTTTGCAGTAGACAAACTTTCTTCTATGGGTTGTAGATATTTGTGAAAATTATGTAAAAAGAAAAAAGCCCATCGTTTCCAACCTAATGACAAGAAAAATAGATAAAAAAAAATAGTACTGTTACTTGTAGTGTCATTACGTTGGGAAAGTTCAATGCAATTATTCCATGAAAAAAACTGACAAATTGCCACAAACCTGCATTTGTTATTATATCTATATTTACAATCTTTAGTTAGCTCTTTAGCATTTTTAGCCATGTATTAAGAGCCATTGTGGAAGGTCCAGAGAGCCACTTGCGGCTCCAGAGCCGCAGGTTGCAGATCCCTGATTTAATGTTTGTAAACTAAAGTTTACTGCATTTTCTTCATGTAGCAGTAGGCCTGCTTTTAAAGTAAAAGGACATTTTGCACAAAAAAAGGTTTTTAAATTGTAACATTTCATGCAATTAATCGCAATTAAAATTTTTAATCTTTGCCCAGCACTAATTTCTGTATAATCGTTTGTCCGTCCATATATGTAAGTATATGAAGAAAGATGATGCTACAACAAAAAGTGGAAATAGTAGCATTGTTTGGCTGAGCCTATGCACAATTCTTTGCTTTCTCTTTGTTATATAACCCCAGAGAGGAGCAAGAAATACTGGACAATGGTCATATTGCCAGAGCTTAATCAGCACTGAGTGAGTGTGGGGAAAGAGAGGGACAAGGGATAGTGAGTGGATGGGGAATCAGCACAAGCAAACACTGTAATCTCTCCAACTCAAATCTGTGCTGCATGGAAAAAACCCATTATGGGAAGTTGTGTCCTTAACATTTGAGATTTGTCTCTCTAATTGCATTGTCTGCAGTAGCATACAATAGCAGTGGCCAAAAAGCCATAAAGCATACAAATAGCATTTGGTTGTTTACAGTTTCTACAGTTTCCTCAAGGATATCCTTTTTCATCAGTCGGGGTTCTCTGGGCTTTATTTTTCTTTCCCTGTGCCTTCAGCCTCTCTTCCAATTACAGATTCAGTTGTCATCTTAAATGCGTATTAGTGTGCAAACAGCAATATAATGACTAATTCTAATCCAGGCCTTGTAAATCTGTGTTTATTATAGGCTTTTAAAATAATTAAATTTTTATTTTGTTGTGACAGATTTGAAGTTGGGGGTGGGTTTTTATGCTGACTGAGTAGAGGATCAGTAATGGGCACTGAAACTGGCTATTTTTGCTTTGACCTGCATTTTGTTGGCTCTCATTACTCACTGTTCCTTCTGCCTACTTTGTGGAGGACACTTATTTCTGCCCCTGTTTGCCCATCACTGTGTGTGGCTCCATGCCTGGTTTTCTACATGCATTACACCAAGTAAATGTGGGATACTTGTCAGAGAGCCCCAGAAACTTGTAGTATTAGAAAAGTGATGTACAGTAAAAATGGTGGTGGTGTTGTATCGTTTGGAAAACAAACCCATAAATTGTAAAATAAGATAACGCCAGGCACTCAAAGATCTTTTTGTGATATAGGTACACAAAAATCCTCTGCCTTTTTTCTATGAGTTAATCAGTCACATTCTATAAGTGTGAAGATGAATTTGGAGGCAAAACAACATAAAGAGCTAGATAAGAGTGTGGCATGGTCCGTCTTTTGCATAAGCATCGTTTCTGTCAGTGTCAGATTGGAGGGGATGGCTGGTGAGGCGCCACTCCTCAGTCTGAGAATCTCGTTTATTTTATCAGAAGCTCAGCAGCCGTATGGCGGCTGACTAACCCAGCGCATGAGGGACTTTATTTTTATGCTATAGTAACTTGAATGTGCAATAATCTCTTCACTTGCCTTTCAACTGCATTCACTGACTACACACTTGTCACTTCCCACCTTTCTATTATCCAGATGTGCATTATCCTCCAATTGGTGTTTGTCATTGCAAGGAGGGGGACTGTGGTCACCTCCAGACATCTCACAGGTAATGGGCCTTGACATCTGAATTAGTCTGCTTTCTCAAAAGGTGATTAGCGAGAAGCTTTGGATTCTGGGGGGCAGATGCTGATGGACGAACGTTAAACAGGCAGTAGTGATGGGCCTGTGGTGTGCTATTTCTGTGGCTCATGATGGGAGGCTTCACAGTAATATGGCTGATCATGAAGTGGCCACGGTATTGTTTTACAGACTACAGAGGGTGCGCTAATAGGGGTATCTGCATGTGGCTTATTGTGATTACGTCTTTACAGTGTTGAATTAGTGGCCTGGGAAATTTTGTTGATATTTCAGTCTGAGCAGTGGATAACCAACTGCCTGTCTAAACTTTGTGAATGACCCATCTTTCAAATTTTATACAATATCCCTTTCCTGTCTGTGTCTTTGCTGTGTGACTGACTTGCCCAGCTGTTACTCTCATCCCTTCCCCAGCTCTTTTAATATTCCTTGGCTGTGTGATTCGCTGTGTGCTTGTGGCAGCAGGGGAACGGCTGGCTTTGTAGAATCTTAATAACGGTGAGCGAGTGCCAAGCTTTCCATTCGCTGCTTGCTGCAGGCGTGTGACTGAATGCCAATGAGACATTAAGGTTGAAACAGGATGGATCAGGCCAGGCTGTAGAAGGCAGCATCTGAGTGGCTGTAGAGCCCTTTACCAGGTGAGGAGCGTGCATGTCGGCTCCCAGAGGCTGCTCAACATGAGGTGCTCAGTGTCTCCGGGTTATCTTGGCGTACCTAATTATCAGTATGTACCCTCTCTTGTGCTTCTGTGTCAAGTGTGAGATAATCTAAGTCCATTGCACTACTTTCTATATAACACAATAACCTAGAGTTGCAGGAATAGATTAGACCGGTTAGATTGTGGTTCATTAATGACACAGTGATGTCATCAAAGCCTCTCTTTTTCTTTTGGTCCAGGCTGGATAATCAGTATATTTCCCCCAGATTTTCGGTGGATAAACACCTTTTCTTTGCCTTTTTCTGTTGAAAATCAAATACTGTCATGGATTATTTAATGTTGTTTTTGTGATAACACAGTTTGTACTGCAGGCTCTTTTCATCTAGTCTTTTTTCATATTTGAATACCACAACAAATTATTTATTATTTCCTCTGCATGTTATGATAAATTAATAAAAGATACATAACTAAAAGTGATACTGTAAAACTGCAGTGGTAATGTATTTTTCTTTTTTTAATTTATTGAAATAGCTGTCTCAACTAGGCCGTATGTTGCCCAGCTTTTATCTTTAGCTTCTCTCTTCAGTCTGTTCAAGTCTTTCTCATGTAACACTTTTGAAATGCATTTGGACCACAGATGTAAGCACTGGGAGGTTAAATTATGATGTCCCAAAAGCCAAGAAAGAAACCATTACAGGCATGAAAAAAAAAAAGCAATTGTGTACATTTTTAAAAATGAGTTTTAGCCTGCATGCAACTTGTATTAAACCTACAAAGGCTAAAGATAACTGGAGTGTGTCTCTGCGTTGATAGATGTGGATGTTATTTAATTTCTTCTGCAGAGACGATGCTGGCTGTCAACGCAGGACCTGTTAATGCACTGTAAATGGATAGCTGTAATTCTTTGGTTCACACACACTGTCTCACACACACTGGGGCATTATCTCTCTCTCTCGCAGCATGCACATGGTCCTCCACATGACGCAGATGTTGTTAACAGTGGGATGGGATGATGGGTGGATGCAGAAACCTAGTTACCCAGTCACTGCCTAATCTGATTACAGACGGCTTCACGCAGCCTTCCTGACTGATGAAGGGCAGGCATCAGGGAAGGGACAGATGGATGAGCCATGGTTGTTAACAGCTGTGGTTAACTCTCTTGTGTAATATACAGTTGTGATGTTCAGGAAGAGAAACCCATGTGACAGCCTTCCACTGCATTATATTGCAAAGGTATCATAAGGCCAGTGTGGTGTTTCAGTTCTGAGATGTAGAGCTCATCCTGCGCAACTCTCACCAGTACATCCAAATAAGGTGGCATGAAACTGTCTCCTGACATATAGGAAATCAATTACATTTCCAACAATTTATGCACTCTATATATTTGCTCTTTGATTTTTCCTGAAAGAAAAAGAAAAAGAAAAAAAAACAAACAAAATGCATACAAAAAGCACTGTTTGTGATTATATTGTTAGTATTAGATTGTTATATAGCACATTTAATTTTTGAATACCTAAACAAAATCAATAATGGTTTGTGTTGATTAACATCCAGTTGCTCATGATTTTCAGCCTCTCAAGCCTTCTCCTGTCAATAATGTGACTCACAACAGTTTCTAAGTGCACCAAGCAGAGATAAGTGGTGGCAGCTGGTGGTGGAAAAGCTCTCAGTCAGAGCTGCATGACAACATCTTTCATATGAAGCTTAATGCAAGAATGCTTCAGTTTTTTCAATATTAACTCTTTATTATATATGTAAAATAAACACAAAGGATTACTATAAAAAGTGCCCTTTGAAATAAGGTGCAGACAATGTTTTTCCATCTATTCGCTGTTTGCATGCTTTTGTAATGCTGCTTTTTGCTGTAGCTATTACTGCTTGTGCTGCCTCATCCACAAGGCATCTCATTCTCTCCCAACAATATAACATTAATCAGAGCAGCATATATCAGTTTGGGCCTCGTATTTCCCACTAAAGGCAGAAGTAGGAGTCTCTTGACGGGCTGTTGGCGGCTTACAACAACAGATTTTCTTCCCAATGACTTTATTCCCTTGAGAGCACAGAGATGCTGGGGATTACTTTTAGACATCACTTCATATTAAAAATATTTGCTGCTCTCACTGATATGCTAAACGTGAACTGATGTTTTGATTTTGTGTTGTCATGTTGCTTATGTGTGGGGATCAGTTTGCTAACAGTGAGGTTGGCTGTCGTAGGCTGGGTCATTGCCGGTTACTCATTTTCCATCTTTGGCTGCTTTTGGCTCTCTCCTTATGGTTTAGCCTACTGTGCTTTTTTATTCAACATGTGTTTTCTGACGCTTTCATGCTGTTAATTTATTGTGATCAAGTGTTGTAAATATTAGGCACTGGACTGGTTTAGAGCAAAACTTCTTTTTTTTCTCTGCTGTCATTGCGGTTGTATTTTGGAGGTCACAGTTAGACCTTTCCAGCTTTCACTCGATAGGTTTAGTCATTTTAATCAGCTGCTGTGATAAAATTGATTTTCTCCTCTTTGATTGCAGTGTAGGGTTTTTGTCAATTCCCTGTAATCTGGTTAAAATACTAATATAATGTAATGTGATTTTATATAATATAAAGTTAAAATGTGATTCATTTCTTAGGTATGAAGCATTCATTCTGCAAAATGAGGATACACTTTTTCTTCTTTCTTTTTTGTAGAGTTTTTTTTTTATTTTAGTAATTTAAAAGAGAAAAACAAAATTCCTATTGAAACTGCTGAGTTGAATTTGAGGTCACGCTGTGATCATGCCTCAGAATGCTTGTTTCTTGAATTAATTTATAACCATGGCTGCAGTGGATACTAGACACTGAACAGCGGGCAGCAGGAACAGTTAGCCTATCCAGCAGTTCTTAACTGTAAGAAATATAATGAGACATGAAACACAGTGTTGAGAGAAAGTTTATTTATCATTTATATAGTTTTTGATAATGAATGTTGCTTATTTTTTACTGACTGTTTACGTTTTAAGGGCTGTCAGCAGCCATGAATGCTTAGTCTCCACATTTCTGCCTAATTTAAACTCAATATGTAGGAAGTGCTCCCAAAGTGGGTTTTAAAAATAACAATACAGCAGTGACTAAACCTACGCATTGTCCAGGAAAACAGACCCGAGTTAGCGTGCCGTGTGCTGTGATGAGTCAGGTACTTAGAATTTGTGAAAAGTATATCACAGAGCACCAAGATAAACACTGTCTGATGAACAAGCTGGCATAAGCTAACTGCCATCATCAGTAACACATTTCTATATTCTGGATAAATAAAAAAAGAAGGGAAATTCCATAATATTTATTTGTTCCTCAGATACAACATAAAAGAAAATAACAGAAGCGCTTGTTTCTAAGGAAAAATAATAAGCTTTTTTAAAATGTATATCGTGGATCAAAAGAAAAGCCGTCATCGTTAAGAATTAGGTTTGACAGCTTTGCAAAATCTAAGAGCCGTGAAGATTTTTTTCTCACATTGGAATACAGCTTCTTTAATGCATCTGTACTTAAAAAGACCTTAAGATTTTAGAGATGCTTTTGCACAAAATGTAAAACTTAAGTTCTGTTTCAGGGTCAACAACGACTCCATATTACAGTAAAACCTGTTTGTGTTCAAAGAAGCAGGTGATGTTCACGGGCTTTTATCCTCTTTGGTCAGCAAAACAGCCAGTGAGATTTTATCAATCCAACGTTGTTACCTTAAGACTTTCTGTTCTTAGATCTGTATTGCACTTTGGTCTTTGTATGCTATTTCATGCGGAATGCCAGTGATGCAACACAGTTTTTTGGTTTTACCGCAGATATTTTGATACAGATGTGCTGATTCTGTGGTTTCTCTCTCTTTGTACAAGTTGTGGCCTGCTGTGTGACAGAGATAGGTTACACAGTTGCTGTTCAGACTTAGAGATCTGAACATCAATTTTAACCAATAATGAAGCTCAAATAACCTGATAAGGCACATCCCATTGAGTTGCTTCATGTATGAAATGTGCTACATAAACAAATTTGCCTTGCCTTAAAATACAGATTAATACACCTGATGAACCATCAAGATTATGAACGATTTTATTTTTCAAGGGGTGAAATTAACTTTGTTTTCTTGATAATTTAATCTCCAGATTATTTTTATGGTCCCCTTCTGTTCGGCAGTTTAGATTGGCTGTACTGGACAAAATGGTTTCAGTGGTTGAAAAACCATCATAACTTTTAGAAAACTTGATAAAACCATCTGTGCCACTTGTGGTGAAGACTGTGGAAAACTTGTAGAGAAAAATGTAAATAAAATCCAATAACATGGCTGCATTTCAGAGAAGATCACATTTCACAGACTTTAGCAGTTCTCATTTATTAACAGATAATGATTATTTTCTTATTGAAAATAAACCATTAATTGGTGTTTTGCCAATTGCAGTAGTACTTTGTGCTACAAAATCCAGCAAAGTTATTTACACCTTTTAAAAAATATCTCTCTTTAAGGTTTTGTTCCATCTAGTTTTTTGACAGTAGAAAGCAGACAGGATGGTGGGCAGAGAGAAGATGACATAGAGGAAAGGGCCCCAGGCCAAGACTTCACTCTGGGCCAACTCTGACTCGTATGGACTTGTAGCCACTGTATATAGGATGTCTAGATGAAAACAGCAGAGATAAGATCTTACTTATTCTTTAAAAGCTTTGCCACAAACTTTAACTGGCTGTGTCCGATGAACCCTTTATGGTCTATATGACAGCTTTTGTGCGAGGTGGTCTGATGATTGCCAGATTTGGGGAAAATGGTTTAAAATTGATTTCCTATACCCACTTTATCTGGTACATCGGTGGCTCAAACATTCCCCAGGTGACACTGGAAGTGGAACCTTTGACAGTTCACTAGCCCGTCATAGGACTAACACAAAGATGGACACTTATGCATGTGTGTCTAAAGCTAATTAAAAGGTGACCAATCAAGCGGAATTGTGTCTTAAAAATGTGGGAGAAAATTTGACAACATGCAGGGAGACAATATAATATAATAATGGATTATTTTGTGCTTTATTGCTGACGGAAATCAAAGCGCTTACATTGGATCCATTATTTATTAACTCCTCATTCATACTTGCTAGTGGTAAGCTACATGTGTAGCCACAGCTGCAGCTGCCCTGGGGCAGACTGACACAAATGTGGTTCTGACCTCCACCGAACACTGAAGCAGCACCGAAGTCAACACTGAAGGCAAGGAGGGTGAACTGTCTTGCCCAAGGACACAAAACCAGATTGACTTGAAATGCCAACCTTCTGGTCATTGGACGACCCACTCTTTCAACTGAGCCATCCCAGATCTTACGAACTCCACACAGACAAGCTCGAAATTCAAATAAAGAGCCTTTTTGTTGTGAGGTGACTGTGTGAACCGAAGCTTTATTGTACCGATGTGATGGGAATAAAGTACTTCAAATTCTGCTTAATCAAGGTTATTGACTAATGATAACTTAATCAGTCAATGAAAGAAACTTAATGGTTCAAAATTAAGCCATTTTAACTTACTTGTGGGTTTCGGTTTGTTCTACCTAATATTTAATGGATTCAAAATTCTACCATCCTCCACCTCCTTATTAAGTATTAATGGAAAGTATTTGTGTAATCCTGTTACTTGTGAGTATATCCATGTGAGTACATCTGTGTGTTATTCTTGAGAAAGCCAAACTTTGTAAACTCGAGGTATGTGCCATATCAAAAATTGTTACTCTTCATCCCGGGCTTTGAGGTTGTGCTTTGGTTCCTCTGGCCAGATGATGCAGTGTGGCATTATGATCTCTCCTCTGACTCATTACAGAATGAGCCAGTTTGTGTTTTGACATGGCTGACTCTTACCTCAAGCCTCACTCTGTCTGGATGGCTGTTTTTATACCTGGCTGAGCAGCCCTGCCATTGGCATTCACCCACACACGAAAGTGCCATCAAACAAATCCAAAAAGACTTCCTTACTAAAACACTCATAAGCATGCTCACTTTTGCAGGCACGCACGCACGCACACACACACACACACACACACACACACAAAACCGTGGTGATGATGGAAGCTGGCTGTTCAGCTGTGCATCAAGGTAAAATTTATTACCAGCAAACATGTGAAGAATGATAGCTTATTTACTTTGAAACTAGAATCAAAGTCTGACATTACTGCTATTAATTTCATTATAGTGTGTGTGAGATCATGGCTGTCTACAGGCTGACATATGAACAATTAATAGCAAAGAAAAGGAATACACTGATGTTGTGGCCAGTAGAGCTAGTTTCCGTGAAACATAACTTACATATGTTAATATACATATGATGAAAATTACATTTCTACCTCCTTTTAGTATTATAAAATGAGTATTTCTACCCAACCTATCTCTGTTTTACTGCTGTCATTGTCAGTTTTGCATGAAATCACCTCTGAGAATACTTTTTTCCCCAAGTACATCATTAAATGAAGCAAAATGAAATCTTGCACTTAAGTTAATCACAAATGACATAATCCCACCCCCCTGTACATTATGCTTACTATTACAATCCAGTCAACGTGAAAGGTAATAAAAAGCTCTTTTTGTTTTACTGTTCAGAACACAGCTCCTGATTCTTCAGTTCATTAGCTGAAAATATTGTTCTTAACTATGGTTGAAATTAAAAACTTATAAAATAAATTCTATAAATCCCAATCAGGATGTCCGCTGTTTTGGTTCATCCTGTCAGGTGATGCAAATGTCTAATACAGGATTGTCCAGTTCTGGTTCTCAGGGGTCATTATTCTGCAAGTTAGTGGACATGGTAACGGGTCTGTACTGGACATCCCTGGTCTAACCCGTATGTACATTTTTATTCAAGTTTCCAAGCACATTGCTTTTTCTTGTGTTTCTAAAGCACCAGCATGCCTTTGCAAAAGTAATTCTTTTTCTTCTGGAGAGACTTTTGAAGAGAAATTTTAAACATCTATCTCTCACATTGACTGAAATCCCCTTTTCCTGTATAAACACGTATATTTTTGTAAGTGAGTTAGATGTTTGGGGAAGATCTCAGCTGTTAAAATTTGTATATTGTAAACAGAAACAAACAAACAAACAAACAAACAAACAAACAAACAAACAAAAAAAAATGCTACAAGATTGAAGGAAATCAACAAAACAATCCAAGCCAGGGAAACGGTCAATTTGGCAAGCTTTCTTTGACAGTCTCTCAGGCTCACAGCCACACACCAAACCAATTCTGGAAGAATGGAAGATTGAAACATAAAATTGATCAGTTTGAAAAGACTGGATTATGGCTGTTCTGAGGAGCCAAACAGAGGAACACAGACAAGTTTATCCATTTATCCATCTGTCCGTCCATCTATCTGTTCATTCAGCCAACCAGCCAGACACTGGGTTTCCTGACAGGAATGTTGCTGACTGTGACAAGCTCATTGACAGGCCAGAGAGGAGCTCAGGATTGTAGGACAGAAGGACGACTTGAGTGCTTGTCAGGCTGATGTGGAGGGTAAGGCTTACATGCTGTCAGCAGACAGAACACGCCTCAGTGGCATACATGGAATCCATGTGGCTGCGCCTCGAAAGAAAAAAAGCATTTTGATGAAAACCAGTTGAACCAGTTGTACCTTTAGACATACACGGTTGCTGTTGGTTGCCATTTCATTTATCAGTGTCACTGAGGAGAAGGGCAAAATGTATGTGAGCTGCTTTAATTGCTGCGCTGACCTTTTAAAAGTGAAAGAAAAAGCTATCACATAAATTATTTTCATGTTGTGGCTTATTTGTTTATAGTAGAGCTGCTAAGCTCTCTATATTTAAAAAAGATGGGGTTTTTCAGTCTAAAAAGCCCCATCAGCAGAGCTCCCCTTTCAGTTTTAGCAGAAGTTCATTAGATAATTTGTTTTCACACAATGAATGTTGGAAATTATCTTAAAAATATAAAGATCTCAGTTTCTTTCTAAATCATATATACCGAGACAATTTAAGCATGTTTTTGACTTAACAGGGATGAATATTCCCATTACTCCCCCCGCCCCTCCTCCAAGATATGAGCTCCAACCTGACACTCCACATAAATTGTAACATTCAGGACAACATTAGCCTTGGGTTATTTGTCAATTCTAATGTTTATTAATGTGAGGATGCTTTGTGCATGGCTTTTTATGTGTGTTGCAGCTCAGAGAGGAGCAACAACTATTTTTTCCTTACTAGATTTGCATGGATTAGTATTAAAAGCACCTACAGGCAATCACCTTTTTACCTTTTTACATGTAAGAATCTGCAGGGAACATGTCCAGTCAAAGTATAAAGTACCTCATGACACCAGGAAGCATGCAAGAGCTCCACAGAAGCTACATCCTGTAAGCCATAGGATCCCAAGCAGATGGTTTAACTGTTGTGGCTGATCTATGAGTCTTAATTTGTATCAAAACTTGGTATAATTCTTGAGGAAACACCTTTAAAAGTGGGCAAATTTAAGAAGCAGGTGTTGATAAAGATAATTGGCTAGTTATCCCCACTGGAAAAAAAATTCCACAGCAAATCTGAAACATAGGTGCGGAAAGGAGCAAGCTGCCACCACAATGTCCTGTTTTCATCTGTGCAGAGAATGGATTGAATAATCCATTTTCTTGTGCAGCCAATGATTAAGGCATTAGTTTTCAAGCACTACCACACTAACATTGTTCCCCAGCTACGTATTAGAACAGTAGCCTTATTAAAAATCCTTCCAAGTTATTTCTTAATTTTCAACATCTACTAAAAAACATATCCGGAACTAGCATAATTCTGAAGTATTTGAAGGGACATTCAGAAATATGCTAATTTTTAAAGCTAATTTTACACTCTGTGGTGGATTACACACAGTGAGGTTTGCAGTTTATGTCTGAAAAGCAGTTGTAGCTGTGATAGAGCTCGTTGTCATTTTCCAGGAGCTGATGCCCTTATGACTTTTTTCATTTTGACGCCTATTATGATAGCTCTACACAGACAAGGGAAGAATCTCAGCAGCTTATTACCCCTGCCTGTGTTTAATTTACATAAGCCCATAGGCCCAATCTGAAGACCACCATGCCTCATATGACCTTGTACTACTCTTTTTTTTTCTATAACGTGAGAAAGACACAAAAGGAGGAAAATGTGAGAAAAAAGGGTATAATGCACATGTGTAATTAATACTTTACTCTGATAACGCTGAAATCTTTCTAAAAAGCTGAACTGCTTCCTGTTTTAACACCAAATACCAAAACTTTTGCCTTAAATCACACCACATAACTGTATGTGTTAAATTACATCATGTTGCCATAGAAAGCTACAAGCTTCTCCATTCACTTATGTGAGTAAAGAAGTTCTGTTCCTCACACATCTGTCTGTCTAACCAGCCAGCTTGGTTGCCAGGGTGATAGCTGCCACCCTAGGCAGTGGTGACTACACCACTGCTTCGGATAGCTTTAGAGACTGATTTATTCAGCAGAGAGAAGAAATGGTTATGTGTTGTTGTTTAACAAATTCCAGGTAACATCCACTTGCTTTTTCATTATATAACCCAGACCAAGAGATAACTGACAGCAAAAATAAATAAATTAATAAAAAAACAAAACAAAACAATGCAAAACACAAAAGTAACAAATGGGTTTGAAAATATAAAACTCAACTCCAAGCAGGAATCAATAATAAAATACCTCAGATCAATTCTTATTATAAATCCACTACAGCACCCACAGATCAGGAGAAAAAAAGGAAAGATGCTTCTCTCCCTGATGCCTGTGTAACTGATTAAATAGGATTTGACTGTTCGATTAGGTTTGCTTCACTGTAAATAGCGGCATGAACAACTTATAATTTGTGATGTGGAAACTTTTTTTGTCATTACCATTTTGGAGTCTAAATCAGGAACTGATTATTCTTGAAGCTGATAAGTATTGAAATTGGGATTGTGAATGTAAATAAAAACATACAAACTATTCCCAACCAGATGTAGCAGGTGTAAGTGATCAGAAAGTTCCCAAAAACATCTGTTCATTACGTCTGCCAAGGCCGAGGTCATGTATTTGGCAGCGTTGATTTGTCTGTCTGTTAGCAACATAACTCAAACATGGATGGATTTTGATGAAATTTTCAGGAAATCTCAGAAATGGAACAAAGAACAAGTGGTTAGATATTGGGGGTGATCCAGATCACCACCTGGATCCAAGAATGTTTTTAAAAGGATTCTTTACTATGGGGAGATAGGGATCATTTTGCAATTAGAGTTCTGCCAATCACTGTAAAAAATAAATAAATAAATAAATAAAAATAACAATAGCTTGGTGGAGGTCTGCGCTCTAGAGTTCTTTTAGTTGAGGGCTGGATTGATTCTGCTCCACTGCTTCCTTTTACAATAGAGACTGTGTCCAGTATGAGCCCAGTTTTATGTCCACTATGATGAATTTACTATTTTATTTTCTATCCACACTGTTACACAGTTTATATCATTGACCCAAAACTTTCAGATCAGATTCCTTGTTAATCCTATTTTCTATATGTGTTACCATGTAACGCATTCCTGACCAATCAGATCAGACTGACACTTTTGGTTGGGTCACCTAAAGACAGTAGCCAAAAATAAAAATTGAAAAGATATTCTAATGCGATGTAAATGATGAAAAAATATATTCTTTCCAGTGTTAGTTTTCAACTCTATTTATTGTTTAAGAAAACTCAACAAGATACAGATAGTCAGATTCTAAGCAATTTTTTTAAAATCAAATATAAAGGAAGATTTTTACCAAAAAATTAAAGGGTCTAAGATAGAATTTACTTTCAGGGACACCTGATGAGCCCCTTTGGCCATGCATGAACATATTACCAGATAACAATCTCAGAAAGAGTGTACTTATTTGTCTTAATTAAACAAGACATGCTTCAGACAGGTTTTTTCTTTGCACTTTGTGCCAGGCCGTGAGATGTGCTCACCGACATCTTTGTGCATCAACTTGCAAGCTAGAGATCCTCTTTATCCAGGCGTTTATTTCTGAGCAGTTCTATTATTGGGCTTTCCTGCATTCATTTGTCAGTGGATGCTCTGTGATATGAGGTGGCAGGCTGCAGAGGCACTGAAGCGTTCCTGCTCCAAGTGCCCTCACTCCCCTGTACGCTCCTCCTCTTCTTCTTCCTCTCTCTATTATCATCCTTTTATATTTGGCTCTG
The DNA here is from genome assembly GCF_017639745.1 of Melanotaenia boesemani. NCBI lineage: Eukaryota > Metazoa > Chordata > Actinopteri > Atheriniformes > Melanotaeniidae > Melanotaenia > Melanotaenia boesemani. The sequence goes on along the minus strand of NC_055684.1, from coordinate 19,183,490 downwards.
TTTATCTTCTTTGCCCATCTGGCCCTTATACAGTACATGCAGATGCACACATCTAACACACAGTTGTTTTTTTCCATCACTTCAGAGGTCATTACATCACTTTTCATTATTTTCTTAAGTTAAGCTTTAAATATTTATGATTTATATCATGGGGAAACAGCCACTTTGTGACTGTCTAAAAAGATGACCCTACCACATTTCACAAGTACGATACACACACTCTCACAATGCCACAGGGAACCACACTAAGGTATTTGTCTGTGTGGAACCACTTGCCCTGGAGTCAAAGATCACTCAGGAGTTTGCTTGTAAAGAGGAAAGCGGCATTTCCTTATTTACTTGTAACTCCTAATGCATGTTTACAAACTGCTAACATAGATGGAGTCAAGAGCTGTGCTCATGCATGTATGCAGGTGAGTGATTGAACATACGTACATCTGTCCTGGGAGCTGAGGGCTGAGATATATAGCCTATTGTTTGTTATAGAATGGGATGTTGGTGCACAGCTAAAGGAGTTGAAAGCTGAGGTGAATAACTGGATGTGCCTATTCCACTGTTGATTTAGAGGGAGGCTACCTCTGGGAAGTTTCTGCTTCATTCTCAACCTCAGAGGTGTCAAGTAACGAAGTACAAATAATTACCTTACTTAAATAGAAGTTTTTGGTATCTATACTTCACTGGAGTAACTGTTTTTCAGATGACTTTTTACTTCTGCTCTTTACACTTTTACGCAGTTATCTATACTTTCTACTCTTTACATTTGAAAAATTGTCTCCTTATTTAATTTTGGCTTGCCATCTTAAAAAACAAACACAAACGCACACACAGACACACACAGATATACAAAAACAATCTATCCAGATAAATCGCGACATCCTGGTAGAGTGAATTTTGATTGTGGTTTGATGAGAAATATAAACATACCATTTCAACACCCTATTGGTTTGTCCAGGCTGGCCCACAGGAGGCGCGGGTAAACTCTCAGTGGCCTTGGCCCCAAGTGGCCTGACTGCCCTGCTTGTCAAACACGGATGCAGCGTGCGGGCCTGTCTGGCACTGTCATGCACCCACAGATAATTTGTCCTTGTCAGCTGCTAGGAATAATGGTGACTGGTTAAATTGCTTGTGTTTAATAATCAACACTAACAAACTTCTCCTAGTATAACCTAGATAACCTAGATATTCTTTACTGTGTTAAACTGACATGTGGCTGTTGTAATACTTAGATTGCTTGGGTATACTAGTTTATACACATATACTGTCCACAGCTGTCCAACCATGGAAATAGTTGTAAAACTGTGCCAATGAGGAACATTTTATTATAAGGGTAAATGCAGGTAAGTGTACTCTTTGACTTAATCACTGTGTGAGTGTGTTTAACTGGTATCTGTAAATGAGGTTTCAGCTTTTTAATTGCTTGATTGTTAAATTAAGTTTTTGTTCACAGCTCCATATGGAGTGTGTGTTTGTGGTTGTCTTGTTTTTACATGGTAATGACATGGCCTATTTTACTGCATAAAATATTTGGTTGGTCCTGCTGAACCAAACATATCTCCACAGGTGGGTTGCTGCCTGAAAAAGTTTAGGAACCCCTCTTAGTATAGGAGTCCTGGTGTGACTGTTGTGTTAAGCCTTTCTGGTGTGGGTAGGGGAGAGAAGAGAACTGGATTGGTGACTGATAGTTTTGTGTGAATGTTGGTCTACATGGAATAATGATCTTTGGTATTGACTTAACCTGCACGCACACTATTGCAGTGTGAGCATATGTGTGCAGTATATGCCTGGATGAGAGTAAAGTATGACACCTGGCCTGACTTTTTGTTTCAGTCTGGCCCTGACGCGATCCATCGCACCTGTGCATGACACAGATCACATCCCATCATCATGGCCTTTAGAATAATGTTTTTATAGTTGAAGTAGTTTTTAAACCAGTACTTTTACACGTTTATTTGATTAAAAAGCTTGAGTTGATACTAGAACTTCTACAGAAGTCTGTTTAAACGATAGTAACTATACTATCCGAGTAATGAATGTGAATACTTTTGACACCTCTGCTCAACCTGTACTTCAAATATCTGAAAATATGAGCACCTCCTTTGTTCTGATGTTTGTACTGGCAGTGGTTGAGAAATGATCACTAGCATTTACATTTGTTCTAGTAGCACAGTTTATGCCACTCAATGAGAAATTCTTTTACTGCATTTTTTTTTTTTTTTTTGAAAAATGAAAATGAAAACAAAACAAGCTGACAGATGACTATTGCACCATTTCTTGGATTTGTGGATTATGTGCATCTTAATGTTTTCAGGCTTTAGAAAATCCAGCCAACAATATGAAACCTTAGTTAAGCAAATGTTCATTCATAGAAAATGTTTTCCTACTGTACAGTTTACAAAGGCAGATACTTCTGCACGCCCCTTCAGATAGTGGAGAATGACTCAGTCTAGGAAAATCTTGCATTGAGTGTTGTTATTCCTACAAGTCATAACCCATCTACAACAGTGGGTACACTTCAAAGAGAAAAGAAAAAAGGAAAGAAGAGGAAAGGAAAGGATAAGAAAGGAGAAAAGGAAAAAAAGAAAATGACCCCTCCTATTGAGAGTCACAGTTCTAGCTGTGGTTGAATTTCACTCATGCTGATAGTTTATGCTATCTGCTAAATAGCAAAGGTTTACATGCAACATGTTCTGTTGCAGAAAACTACATCTGCACTGTATTCTGAAATCCAGGAAATATTTAAAATAGAAGATCCAGTTCAACTGAACATAACAAAATGCTTGCCATAATCTTGAATGGCAATCTGTCAGGATTGTCAGGATATTTTTCTCAAAGTAATGAAATATACCCCTCAGTGATGGAAAAAATCTCAACTCCATCTACTCAGTCAGACTGATCCGACTGTAGATTTCACATCATGTACAATCAGCATGCTTGGAGCCACTAGCTCACATTCACTCTTTGAAGTAGTCTGCTTTTCTCTTCCCTCGTCCCTTCTCCCAAGCTGATTCTTTACCTCCCTCAAAGCTGAGTTCCCATCAGTCCCTGCTTATAACTGGGGCACAGCTGCAATTGTGCTGCTGCGTTTTATGCGGAATAGTGCTGAATTTTGTAATAAATGCATACGCCAGGATTTCCTCTTATGCATGCAGTTTTAAACTTCACCCCGGTATGCATGGCAAATTGGAGAATAGTCCATTCACTTGCACTCTAGCACAATAAGATGTTCAGTGTTAATTTGCATGGCTTTGGATTGACAGACTGTGTTGGTAGTGTAAAAGTGAAGTGGATTCTGATTTGTGTTTAGCTCTTGAATGGAACTTCTCCCATAAAGTACTCACATGCAAAATTGTATCTGAACTGGTTAATTTGGAGCAAACTGAAGGTCAGTGAGCAGTTACCTCTCTTTGTGAAAATCATTTAATCACTACAGTCAACAAGCCTTCATGTAAAGTAATTTCATTTGCAGATTAGTCAGTTGCACTGTGTAAATTTGTTTAAATGTTCTTTTTAAGTGAGAAATATTTTACTCATTGTTAATTTTTTAAACAGTTTTATTTAACCACCAAAAGGAAAACTTAATGATGAATAATTAAAAGAATGCATCCTAATGATTTTCTGAAATTGATATGTTTTTAAAATGTATTTATTTATATAGTTTGTGAGACAAAAAAGTAGAGTAATAAAAAGATTGATCAGTATTTAAAAAAAGTAATTATCTCTAGCTGATATTTGATGTGAGGACATATTAATAAATTCTTGGCTTATTGCTTTGTGTAGAAGTGAGATCCACCGGAGCAATAACTCAGAACAGAAACGCATAAAGGTCCAGCATAAATCACAACAGAATTATATTTTGACGTTGTGTTGCAGATGCCTAAATGACAGCTGGCATGTTAGGATTGCTTGTCCATCCTGGCGGACGCTCTGCTTATCGACTCGTGAGACTCGGAACATGACTTGCATAGCATACGTGTCTAATAGATTTTCAAGGCATCATTTCCAGCTACGGCTGAAATAATTAAGTTGACATTCTGTTCGCAATGCAATTAACAGTGTGCGCTGTCCAATCTGTGACCTGTTGGATGTTTGATTTCATGGACTGCGTTAGAAGCAAAGCACCTTCTAACAAGAAGTAATATGTAAAACTCATCAGGGATACATGGTGTTAAGAGGATGTTGCCTTTGAGGCACATCTTGTTCACATAACTATTTCTTCTGAGGTGTTGTAAACTCTCCTTCCTTGTGTACAAATTACAGTCACAATTTAGTGCTGTTGGCAGATTAGCCAGCGTGCACAAGTGATTGCAAAGTTGAAAGTGCTAAAAGAATTTAGCTTAAAGTATAATGTCATGTTTTAAAATTCATGCCTGTAACACATGTTATAATATGTGTGAATTTTCCCCTCTTTTTCTTTGTTTTGATTTAAAATGTCCATGTCTGTTCGTGCATCTGTGACATTTTATGTGCATGTGTCAGTGCAGATATGTGTTACCTTGATGTACAGTAGATGAAGCAGCTTCTGAGATCAGACTGAGCTGCTTTAGAGCTGGATGCTGTGAAATTCAGATTCACCATGTGCTGGAAGGCAGGCAGCCTCTGATGTATTTTTAGACGGGCTAAATAATGAATGCCTGAAAAGACTGCTAGGACCCCAGCTGCCAAACTTTCCCCTCTCCTCTGTGCTCACCTGTTTTTATTTCTTTTTCTTTTTGTACATGAGGGGGAGGAGAGCCTTCACCTACTCAAAAGCCAAAGCAACCTGCTGACTCTTGTCACTGGCTGTCAGTAAGAATGGCAAAAGATCAGTAAAATGTCTCATCTGGATTCCCTCAGTCCTCCTGGTATTGAAACTGTGGGTGATAACGCTGGATGCCACCTGCCTTAATGCAGATTAAACTCTTCATGCTGTAGTTGGCTTTTTTTTTAAGATCATTTAATCTTGTTTAACACATTATAATCTCGTATAACCTCAGAACAAGATTGGTCCGCCAGTTGGTTTTAACTTTCATTGTCTCTCTTCTCTTTTTAAATTCTATGTAGTTAATTTGCCAAATTGTCTATAACTCCACTGGAAAAACTGGTACTTACAATGGCAAGTATACCTTTATCCAGTAGTATCTTAGCTCACCAAATAATCTGCATAGGCATCGACATAAAAAAAAACAACTTTTTGACAGACCCACACTTTATAAATTTAAACATTTTAAATTTCTGGCTGTTAATTGCGCAAAATGAGTCATGTGAGTATTTATCGTCAGACTAAAAGGAAAAAGGGATTAGTTTTCATCAGATTATTGAAATATGTTTCATGACTAAGGGATGGCTGTTTAATAAATCCTCCAACACTGAAAGTAATGACCAGTTTCAGCCTCTTTTTTTGTCTAATTACTAAACTGTTTCAGTAACTGGATTTCCTTATAATCTGTATCATGCTATTGCAGATTTGCACCTTTTCCAAAACTCTACATTTAAACAATCCCACATGAACTAATCCATTTTATTGAGTTATTGTCATGTCTTTTTGATTGTTTAATTTATTTTTTTTCTACCAAAAGAATGTGTCCCTTTGTCTATATCAGCAGAGCTGTTTTTAAATTCAAAAAGTGTCAGGAATTCCAATCAGTCAAGCCACAGCAACCCCCCGCATGCAGATCAGCCCCCACATAGTGATGGAGGATCAGATTATAAAGATGCTGTAGATCTGCAGGCACAGAGAGAGAAGACCCATGCAGGAAAGTGATACAGGAAGGATGAGTGGAAGAAAGGTGCACAGTGCAGAGAGCGTGCACGTGTGCAATCTGCTCTTCAGTTTGCCTCATATGGCCCTTAGAGGAGGAACCCGGCTGAGCTTCTTCACACACTGAATGTCTTAAATACCACTCTGTAAAAGCTGGGGGGCAGATTAAAGGGATGATTACACAGGCAGTGGGGCACTCATTAGAGCATACAGGAAATAGCTATGGGAGTGCCACCATCTATATTCTCACTGCTGCATCACAACCACTTTACGGTTATTTTATAGAAAATGAACCTGCTGGCTTGTGAAAAATATCTTACAGTGAAAATATATTTTATTTTCCGCCATAACTTTACCTCAGGGTTGTTTTTGCTTTGGCTCTACTTGTAACTTGAGGTGTGTGAGAATGCAAAAATCCCTCTGGGGGAGGGGGGTTCCACTCTGATTTTGATGCTGTAAAAGACAAGCTGAGATTTGATAAATGTCTCATCATGTGCTCATTAGTCAGTATTAGAGAAGAGGGATCAGAGGTGGTTCTGTTGGATCTGTGGGAGCCCTGGAGGTGTGTGTGTGTCTAAGCTTGTTTAACACACACTGTGGGGACATACATTTGTTGGCAGAGGAACATTGTCAGGACAAAAAACATTCCCCACAGTCCCCATTATGTATCTCATTAAAATTTAGTTTGAAGACTAAATTTTCAGATCTGAATAAGATGGAGATCAGATTATGGAAAAGGTTGGATTGAGGGAAATCGTGATTATGTTTCAGTAATGCTCCAGGGAATAATTGTAAGTCAGTGCAGCATACTCTCAAATAAAGAAACAGATTTATGTGTGTACTCTGCTGTCGTTCACAGCTTCTTTGTGTTGATATTTTGTCAAGATTTTATCACTATTTTCCTCTGGAAGTGTTATTTTCATGGGGTTTTCTCTGTTGCCAAGTGACCAGCTCAGCACAGCCACATACAGCAAGCTAGGTGTCTCTAAACTTTTATTCTGTACACGTCAGTTCTCATTTATTTGATACCAGAGAAAATACTTTTTCATATATGATCACAAAAATGTTGCTTTGTTTACCCCACAGTACCACTGGTTACAACAGTTTGTATCTATTATATATGGTTAAATAACTCTTTGGTGAAAATTCTGTACTGTAAGACAGAATAGTTCACTTTACAATGAATTTACAGGAGATTAACTTTAACATAGGTCATGATTGACTCATCTTTCACCATAATAAAAAAGTGCCTAATGCTTTCTATGTTTTTGGCCAGCACAACCATCAGCTGTTTGAGTTATCAATACGTTTCTTAGATCTTTCTGTTTTTGTGCGGTGTCTCTGAAGTTAGCTTTTCTCATTATCTCCATGTCAGCAGTTTTATAGATGTAGTTGAGGAGGCTTGTACTTGTCCTGAGGGCTCTATCCAGCTTTAGAGCCTCACTAGTCAAAGCTAAACACCTGTCACTTCACCGCTCGACCTCTTTCCCCTTGGCACCAGCGGTGCAGGGGGGAATGTGATGAGTCTTGTCTTGGCCGCTCAGTGTCAAAAAAAAAAAAAAAAGAGAGAAGAAGGAGGACTTTCTCCTGCTGTTTCTCTTTAACAGAAGAAGCAACAATAAAGCAACACATTATCTTTTGTAACAAAATGTCTCAAGTTCACTTTAACGTCTTTGTGTTTGTGTGTTGATTGCTTTAAAGAGCTCTTTTTTATTTCTCCCATAATCATGATGTGTCTCTCCTACTTATAATCTCAAAGAATTTAGGAGAAACTAATCATAGCTGTGCTGTAGAGCTGCGATGATTGCAATGATTGCAACTTCTCAGGGCTATTTTCTGATTATCCCATGATAATATTGCAGAGTAGATAGCCTCTAACTTAACAGCTTAGTACCATAAGAAGAGAAATTCCCTAAAATCAACCAAAGAGCCCAGAAACAAACAACGTTGAAATGTCTTATAATCTCCTCATGATTCTGCAGCACATTTCATCACTAAGAGCAAGTGGATTATAGAAAAGTGTGATTTCCTTTTAGTTTGCAGTGTACATCTCCTTTAATGATGTCCTTAAATATAGCAAGGAGCACTGTGTTCTTGTCCCTGATGCAGTTGCTATAGATACCCGACATGCCCTACAAGACAGAGGCAGCTCTGGCAGAAATTTTTAGACTCCAAACCAATTCTGTAAGGACTGAAAAGGACTGGATACAAACAGTGGCTGTAACAAGGGAGCAGTGATACACAGAGAGCTCAGTACACTGAAAAAGTCATCACCTTTGCATGAAAACATGAAAGGAAAAGGGTGTTTGAAGATGCGCATAGAATGCTGCTTCAGTCCAGGGTAAATACAGGGGCTTTATGCGTCTTAGTGGCTAGGATGGAGTAAGCGTTAGACACTTGAGTTGGCACTAAAACACACTGTAAACCTCTTCTCTGCTGTAGCTCAAAAGCATAAAATGATGCAGAACAACTAGAATTTGTGCTTTAAAATTGTGGCACCTTGTTTGAGGACTTATGTGCATCTTTTGAGCACCTATGTTATAATGTATGATGTGCAGATAAGTACATCTGTAAGTACATATTAGGATTGTACAATGCAAAGGCAATATAAAGCCAGAAAATGATGCATATGCTTGATTGTGATTGAGGGGAAAAACCTGAATGATACCTGGGCTTTCTTAATCTGCCTCATAAATGTAGTTACTTTGAGGAAAAGACACGAAAAAAACTTGTATATCTATTCGTTAATGCAGGACAACTTCTTTTTCAATTACATAACAGCTAAATACGGAGCTGCATCAGATCTTGGTTTGGCTATATTGGAACTATTGCTGAGTTCTTCAGTGTCTAACTGGGAGCCATTTCTTCTCCCGTCCAGAACTGCATATCGTCCCACAAGAGCTTATGTTTTGATTATGTTTACCCACAACGCCATGCAGTGAACCTGGCTGGATAGCTCAGGTCATCTGTCTCCCATGCGGAAGACCCAAGTCTGTATTTGGTCCACTTGAAGTGGACCGAGACCCTCATTTATAGCCGGACTGAATGTTTTGATATGAAAACCAATGCACATCTGGCTTTCAATTTCATTGTAGCAGGATGTGTGAACTATAAAAACAGAATCAGTCTTACTTTTTCTGCAAGTATATGCTGACTTTAATCATAGCTTCTGGAGCTTTTTACTCATGTACACCATATGGACAGCAGTAGCAGTTACTGTCTTGTGTTATGCTATCAGACTCTTCCAGACACACTAGCCATGTAAGTGGCGCGGAATAGAGCAGCTGGGTTGGCTCATAGACTGAGCCAGTGAGTGATGTCTGTGGTAAAAAAAAAAAAAAGAAAGTGCTGGCAGAGATATGCTGAAGCCACACACAGCCCTGCTGAGAGCCTGTAAAGCCAAGGCTGTAAGCAGCGGAGGAATAAAGATAGACCCACCACCAAGAGTGTCAAATTGAATGAAGAATGTATGACTGACCGCTTTCTGCATGCAGCCTCAATGTTTCAGAGTTGCATAATTACATAAAAAAGACCCCCGAAGGACCACATACTAACAAAAAAACCAACATGTTTACCAAGAAATTCACTCTGATCTTACTGTGAGTTTTAGAGTCGGTGTTAATGCAGAGTTTTGCTCCACAGGCACAGGTATAAGTTTGAAGCTCAGCTGGAGGTTGGACATTCTTGCTGTGCCAAATCGCAGGACTACAGGTGTCCTGACAACAACAAAGCCTAATCAATCAATTAGGAGAATAAATATTTCTGAACACACTCAGTCCTGGCTTGTTCACTCTGCGATCGATTCTCACCATGACACCAATACTTAGAACAAATTATTGGCTTTACAAAGGTTCTAAAAAACAGCTCTTTATCTAAAATGGCATGTTTTTTAAGTGATGATATTGATTCAGTTTGATAGAGCTGTCAAAGTGGAACTGCATTATGACAGAGCTACTGGTGCAGGGAGGAGTTTGGTAACCGTGTTATGCTGTAACCATTTCAGCAATCTGAAGCAGAATTATTTCCTTCATGTCTTTATTTACACACATCCTAATTTTTTGGGGGGGTTGTTTATTTTTCTGTCTTTGCTTTTAACCTCTTCATCTATCTTATCTCTCTTTATCCTAGTTTGGCTACTCAACATTGTTTGCATTAGAAAGCCCTGCAGCATTTCTCCAAACCATAAATACCTCAAATGCAAACTTATTTCCGTGAAACAGTCACCAAATTCTGCTTGAGCAAAAGGTGCCACTTCAGAAACTTTTTCAATTACAGAATTTCCTTTTGCTGCTTTCCAATGCTCACTGATCCACTAATAGTTGCAAAACTCACGCCACATTTTTTTGTAAAATCTTTTAACCAAATAATAATGGAGAGTTTTAAAGGGGGAGTAGCTTGCGTGGATGCAAGATTGAAAAAGCTGCTCAAACAGATGGAAAAATCTGAATTGGTTGGTGTTTGCTCTGTGCTTGTGCAGGAGTGATTTAGAGCTGACTCACACATTAGACATGCACAAAAAAGCCCAAACCTTACAGTACCTATCAAGTTCATCACTGCGCCTCTTTATTCACTGTAACACTGGACACTGGTTCCAATGACTGACACAGTCATGACATTACATACATACGTATGTGGCTTTGCATGTAGAATTTTCCATTAATGTGATACATCCTACATTGTGAGTGCTACACAGATCAGGGGAATGAGATTCTGTATTGGTCAGTTTGTCTAGCTCAGTTGAACGCCATCTTCCCAGCCCACTGACCAAATGGATTCTGTCACTGTTAATTTATCTGTGTTCTACTCAATAGTGGAGTCTCTCTTTACAGCATCAGTGCAAACAGGACGTCTAACTGTAACCTTAACCATCCTTTTGTTGCAAGATATTGGGTCAATCACTCGCATCATAAACAAGCTCTCCCTCCTCCTCTGTCCTTTTTAAATGTATGCATGTTTGTTATTACCTTGGAGTCTGACACACTGTGGTAATTGTCTCTCTTTTGGGAGGACCGCAGACTAATTGGTCCCATCCACTCTTGAGGAGATGCTCTAGCAGCTGGGCATAATCTCATTAGGCGAGCAGCAGCCGCTGGGCTGTGTTGGGAGAAAAAGAGAGTCCCCTTGTCCGTGTTGAGTCGACCAGAGGCAGAAATCCTCCTACGGAGACTGCTGGGCATATGGAAACTGAGTCAGCCAGGAATTGTCAGCCTGACAGCTCCTTTGAGTGAATCTGCAATGATGTGAATATAAGAACTTGAAATGATGTTATTCTTTCTGGGCAAAAGCATTTCTTTGATGCAGTTGAGGTCTACTGTTGCCACAGTGACAAGTTTTACTCTTACCTATGAGTAATTCACTCTTTGGCCAGAACACTGAGTAAAGAATAAATATCCTCTTGCAATATTTATTTTGGGGGGAAAAGCGCAAAAAATGTATTTAACATTTATTTTATAAAATAATATTTTTATATAAATAATTTTATATTCTTTTCATTAATTTATTGGGCTTTATATATATATAATATAAACAGTAATCCCTTTCCAGGTATGTAAGTTCTTCTATAAAACATAAACTTGCTGCTGATTGATTTGCTGCTCTTTGAACAAGCTCTTGGCTTTTCCATTTTTCATTAATAAATGTGGTTGGGAAAGAGAGTGCTCAATTTTCAGCCCCACATCTAGTCACCACCATTAACTTAGAGATGCAGGGCGATCTACCTCACTTATTTCTAATAAAGCTGCTCAGCATCCTATTCTCTTCCACCAAGTTATTTCTATGTCAGGGAATGTAGACCATCATCACCATCACTAATCACTTTCTCAGCCAGCAGGTCTAGCTGTCAGTCGAAGCTATTAGGTACTTGTCAACAGCTCTTTGAGTGTGGAGCCTCAAATCTAATCAGTCCTGATAGGAGCCTGCCAACACTACATTGGATGTCTCCTCTTCACCTCCAGCTCATCATACGTGGGTATTTAATGTCTGTTTGTCATCACCTACCTGCTCAATTAGACATGGAGTATTCCAGTATTCTTTTCATCTTGATTTTAATTGATTGAGCTCCTTTATGAGGAGGTGTTAATAACCTGCAGCCTGTGTTGCTCCGATCCTGAAGAGCTCCAGATTTTTGGCTTCATTATTGTGCGCAAAGGACTCTGCCAGTGAGTCATCTCCCTAATTAGACTTCTTGCTGTCTGACAGGAAGGATGGACAGGAAGCTCTGCTCTACTTCAGCTGAGATGAAAAGGCATCTAGCTTCAGATTACAAACAATAATTTTCATAGTTTTCCTCCTAGCCTAAACTCAGAACTCCTGCCAAATCAGTAGCACCATCTTTACTTGAAATAAACTGGTCTCATGACCCCCTACGTCACGTCTGGGGACGTGTAAATGCGAAAAAGTGTTTTCATAACAATTTTGCGATATATTTCTATATCGACAGATCTGAAAAAACTACCTCATGAGAGCTTAAAACTTTTTAGCGATATTTGAGGCTTTTCAAAATGTAGGTGTTTCCATTACTTGTTTTTTATTGCGATATTTAGGTTTTGTGCAATCCTAGGGGTAATAGAAATGCACCTACTGAAAACACACTTAAAGATGAGGACGATTGGATGCATGAAGATGATGGAATCGACCGAAATATCTCTTTGTTTAGAAGCTGCTAGCCAATAATGCACACTCTGAGACATTTGCTCATTATCTTATAATAATGCGAAATGAACATGGTAAATCACACAAATAACCTGATTATATTTAACCACGTTAAGAAATATATTGAAGTTTTTGTGTACATAATGGCACATGAAAACTTTGAGATAGTTTGTTTCAGACTGAGAAACAAGACTGACAGTTTTCCTTTCATTTTTCCAGCTGCTTACCTGCGTAAATATGATCCGCAATTCTAAATATAGTTATAAGTATGATTTGTAGTTTTCTGATAACAGACATCTGCACCTGCTGTACCACTGCATCCGATGGCCTGTCTAATGTTTGAGTTGCAGGATCGATCGTAGTTGGGTGGGGGGGGGGCCTGAAGTGGGGTCCGGCGTTTTGTTCTGTTGTTGGTTTGATTCTTCATTTTTACCTGCCAGCCCCCTTAGCTCCATTAGCAACTGTGGTCAATAAATTGAGTCAAAGGAGGAGAGAAGTGGGGAGAACATAAATGTGGATCTTTGAGAAGCTGTGCCATGTCCACAAACTTTATCCCATTCAGCTTTCCTCAGAAACCAGCAAAGACTCACGTTGCTTTTTTCTTTTTTAATAATTTTGACTGGAAACTGAAACAAAGAGCAGCTCAGTGCAGCATGTTTATGATCCACGGTTTAAGAAGAAAAACTTGCCAAAAACAAGTCGCATTTGCCCTTACCTCCCTGTATTTTAGTCTAGAAAGCAACCCTTGTACATAATCTCCCAGAATGCATTGCGCAAGTAAAACAATAGCAACCCCTCATAATTCAGAAAAATAGTAAATACATATATGACATTTAAAGCAATTAGGGATTATGATGTGTCAGAAACAATACATTTTTGTAGAACAGGGCAGTAACTACATGTTAAGGCCAAAATGTGCTTAATAGCCGGGGTTCCTTTTAAAGCTTGAATAAATAAATAGGAGCAGACTTTTACATGACATCCATACTACCGATCCATACCTTCACTCAAGAAGGATTTCAGTAAACATTTCAGACTTAAAGTCTAATTTATTATCACAGATTTTGGAAGAAAAAAAGTCATTAATAAAAAGAAAGTACATATGTGGGTGTGTGTGTGTGTGCATGTGTGTATATATATATATAATTTTTTTTTTTGTATTAGACTTGATCAGTGGAGGGAAGGCAGATGATTGCTTAACATTGTGTTACATGACACAAAGAATCATTTCAGAGGGCGGGTGCAGCTCTTACAGCTTGTGTGTGTCCAGAGGATAATGCGGCATTTTGTTTGAAACAGTGAAAGTCCACAGATAGTTTCCTAAATTGTTTTTATTGCAAGAAATATTATCCACCGTTCACTCTGATAATTAAATGTGTATCGAGCAAGTAAGTCTGCCCTAAATCCTTTTATAATGTTATCCACCCTTCACTCTGTCTTGCAATATGCATACACAATGATCAATAGGTGTTTGTCATTAAATCTCTAAAATTAGCTAATTTCACCATAAGAGGCTGTAATACACTGGGATATTTTTTTTCTTTTCATTATATTCCATAACTGAAGGGGTGTGTTGCTGCCATGGTAACCACAACCTTAACACACCTACATGAGCATATTAATTGAAGCTGCCAGCGTTTAAAAGGGTTTAACTATGAATTCAGTATCACTGGTATAAAAAGGAAAAATGCTTCATAATCATAAAAACAATCACATGCATTATTGTATAAGAGGCAGCAGCAATCGTATTATACAACTCCAACATTTCGTCTTAAAATGATGCAAAATGAGATTATATTTAGAGCATTTATTACTCATTAATCATTTAAGGGAATATTTGAGCATGCTTAAATGTGCACATTTGGATACCTGCACCAAAAGAATATTCAGCTAAGGTTGTTAGAAAGTCTGAGAAGCATCTCCTCATTGCTGTCTAGTCTTTCACAAAATTAAACAGGACATACTTACAACCAGTACACTGTATGGCTGTTGTGAGACTGCTAACGTTTTAACAATGATACTATTTATTTAGTAGAACTATACAAAACTCTGGATTGTTCTGAAGTGGATAGATCCATCCCAGTCATTTAGTCTGACTCTGGGACTGTTTGGTCAACAAATAGTGTGTGATCCTGTTTACACATTGAGTCACACAATATAAAATCAGTATAAAACCTCAGAGGAACAAGGAAGCTTATGTTGCAAAGTGTGTGAACAGTATAATGTGTTTCTCTGGATTAAGTTAAATGCTGAACATCTTCTCTTACTGCCTCATGAGGGTTCAAACCAGGCTGTACGACACTGTACTGATTCTTACTCATCTGTTTATCCTGTCTGTCGCCCAAGCCATGGTGCTGCATCTACACAAATAATCAATTTTTGTTTGCCAGCTTCGTGCTAAATTCTCACATCGAAGCTGTTCTTTGACATGAAGAACTGCAAAGAAGTGATTATCACAGTGTTTTTTCTACCCATGTCAGTCTTCTGAAGCAAATAAATCCTTAAAAGCAACATTTTTGCAGTTTATTTTCAGCAGTCTTTTGCAAAGCCTCATGCATATTAAATTACTGTAATTCAGATGTCTTGCATTTGAAGAGGAATTATGAATAATTATTGTACACAGCTCAAATACAAAATTATTTATCAGCTGTAACTTCTCTAAGATGTTGTAAACTAAAAACGATGTCCCCTTTTAATTTTTAGACAAGAAATATATATATATTTTTTTTATATTTAATGTTTAGATTTGATTAGTAATAATTATTATGAGCAGCAGGCCCTTTCAAGTTTAACGGTTGTGTGGTGGATTTGTCTTTGCTGCTTCAACTGATGCATTCTGGCCAGTTATGAGGACTGCGATGTTCCCAGGCTCAATCTTCTTTCCTGGACAATACACTCTTGAGGATGAACTGGCATTTTGTGTAGGTGCACTAAAAATGAGGAATTTTTATTTTAGTTTTAAATATGTAATTGTAGTCCAACTTCATGCTTGTCTGTAGTTTTTTCTTCTTTTTTTCTTTTTTCTTTTTGTTCCAGTGAAACTTGTTTCTAACTGGGGTAAAGTGGATACTGTGATTGTGGATGCTGCTATTCTTGAGTAATTGTTGCAGGGCTGCATTCTTGGGGCCTAGCACAGACTTGTTTATGCCTGCACTCCTTGTTAATATTTGTTGCCAAACTCCTCTAAAATGTAATATAATCAAAACTGACACCAGTTTATTTATTTCTATGGCTTATTCTCAGGTGTTGGTGAAACAAAATATTGACCTGCTGTTTCCATGGTTACTGTAGGTTGATCATTACTGTTATCGCCTGGAAAATCACACTCTTTGCTTTGTATGTTGCTCCTGTTTGTCAGCATTGCAAAGGCACTTTCTGTTGTATCAAAGTGCTGGTGATATTAAGGTGTGTAAACTTGATTTGTGAGATTTACCTTTGTGGCAGGGATCTCTCTGCCATCAGCAATAAGCCAGTGTAAGCCCATTTCTTTGCCTAGATGTTACTCGGGGAGTAAATTGATCTGTTGATGTCAAATGTAGATCCTTTCGGTAGAAGCCCATTAACTTTAACAGTCTGCTGTCTAACTGTAAGCAGTTTCTGTAATGCTACTGTTAAAGCTTAGGGACCATTCTTCACATGACCTTTGAGTCAACTTATCAATAAGTCATTTTTTAAATTAGAAAGAACATGAAAAATAACCCTTTTTGTTTGTTTTTAAAATTTAAAAGACAACAATTGAAATCATGTATCTTATCTGAAGCCTAAATCCAAACCTTAGCATTTGCTTTCAGAGAATACCTTCGATATCTAATGTCTTGTGCCTTTGTATTAACTGTGAAATCTTGTGGTTTTCCCTCTGGGGCTGTACTCGAGACTTGTCAGGCATCTGTTTTAGCTGCTTGTTGGACCAATTTGTGGCTGGCATTAGGTTTTCATTACAGGCCTCCAAGTGCATACACACCTTGTAAGATGGGACTTAATTAAGTTTATGCTTTCCCTGGCAGGCTGGCTGCTTGCTTCTGCTGCTGAATGTTGATTTATACTGAATCCTGTAGAACAATCTGCTTCCTTTGCCACAAAAAAGGACAGCAAACAAATGCTAGTTCATTCCTGCTGTTCGGAGATCATATAATCCAAATACAGTCTCAATATGCTTTTTTTTTTTTCATCATCACGTTATAAACACTTGAAAGTCTGGTACTCTGCATGCCTTCTCTCTGGTGTTTTCAAGGACATTTAGAAGAGAATTTTTCAGATACCATTAAATATTGACGTCATCTGTACAACTGTTCATGAACCTAAAAGCTGCAAGGCTGTAAGAAAGCTAAACCTGATCTTTTGCCACATTGTATGTTTCATCCGGTAGAATGTGGAGTGTCTGGGAAACACCAAAAACCAGTGCAGTTTTGATTGACAAGGTCACAAACGTTCAGCTCACAGTTAAAGTTCAGGGAGTTGCAGCATATATTTCTTTTCAGCTTGTATGAAAATTGAATAATTATCTTTTAAAATGTTTCTTAATGTTCATGAAGTATCTATCTATTTTCTTCTTATCTATTTTTATCTGTAATAGATACAAGTATCTATTTACCTTGTTGTCCTGCCCTAACAAATATTTGACTTCAGCATTGCACAAAAGGACCTACATCTTGTTCATTATAAAGAAAAAGTCATTTATCTTTACTGGGTTTATTTTTGATGTGCACTTCCCTTGCTGTCAGTTAGAACAAATGAGATTCGTCTGAGAAGCCGAGCAAGACAAATAAATCCAATAAGGTTTTGTCACTCACTCTGTGTCCTTTAGTGATGTCTTCTCCTCCTCTTCACTCTTCTGTCCTGTTTCTGTCTTAGTCTTGCTTCTTCCTCCTTTTCCGCTTTCTTTTGCCTTATTTTATTTCCTCTCTGCAAGCTACTTGTCAAGACAAGCAATTGTTTACCTTTTTAGATAAAAAAAAATGTGCTAAGTTTAATAAGCAAATCTATACACCACCTTGTCTTAAGGAAACGTCTTAAAAGATTTTTGTCTGAGTGACAACCAACCAAAGCGCATCTGTGAGCCACCTTTCTGGCACATCTGTTGTGGTCAGGCTCTAGCTCTGCTGCTTGGCAAGCTCTTCGCAGGTTACTGATGTGCCAGCTATCACTGGGTACTGTTTTAAAAGACGACTGCTGGCTCTAAATACCTAGCTGCTCCCAACTAAACTGCTACATGCCACCACGCTATGTTCAAGCGCAACCTTGGCATAAATTCAAAGAGCTGGAACAAACTTGTAGATGCACCGGGGGAAACGGCCGTAAACACAGAGTTGGGTGAATGCCCAGAGGACTTTTTGTTCATGTCACAGGGTCACTTGCACAACTTGTTTTCACACAGACAGACTGAGGAAGAAGGTAGGGTGTGACAGAATACAAGTAATGGTGTGCAAAGACTCATCTGTGGTAAAAGTACTTTTTGACACTAATTAGATGTACTGATGATAACGCAGCTGGGATAGAGAGCAGAGCTCTGAAGAGGCAGGTCAGCTGCTGCTGGTGCAGCTGAGAGATGAACTGAGAAGAGTTTGTTGTCTGTAGGAATCTGGTTGGCCTCTTTCCTCCCCAGCAGAGGATTTTCATCGTACTAATTGGATTTGATGCTTGGGTGTAGTGTAAGAGTTTCTCTGTTAGCTGTTTGTAATTGCTGCTGTAAAAAAAAAAGGATAAAAGAAAAAAGCAACCCTGGTATTCAGTGTAAGTAAGATTGTTTTAGGGCCTCAAGTACAAAGACACTGCATACTTATTGTTTTGAAAAAGGATTTGTTATTTTGGCTCACTCGTCTGTGACTAAATGTTCTCATTTGTTAGCCGGGAATGACGGCACAAGAGTTGCAGTGGTTCTTTAGTGAACATAATTCCTGCAAGAACATTGGAAATATATTGAAAACAACATGCTTTAGTGTTGTGAGCAGATGCGATTGGTAGAGGGAATAAACCGATCCAACCAGCTGAAAAAGTCGGGTTTGCAGGGATGCGTTTGGAAAGTTCTCAGGATAAAAGACCTGCATTTAATTTTAAAATTATTTCTGTTTTCACCGAACAATGATGAGCAATGATTAAGACTACTTAAAGAGTAATATTCTGAGTGAAACATTAAAACTAAGCAGCAGTAATAGCCGGTAGCAAAGTAAAACGTAGATAGTGTAATGATATTTAATTTATTTTCTTCAAGGGGAAAACACTCCATGCCATAATGATATTAGAATTATAAAGAATCTCAGCTGGAACTCCAAAATGCTCTTGGAGCAAGTATTTAAAAAAAAAAAAACTAAACAAAATAAAAACATCCATTTTTAGATTAACTACAATGCAGATTGTGAGTTTTGCTTGCTGAAAATGCCAGATGCACATCCTTGCATCTCAGGAGAAAAAAGTCTCCGAACATATAGAGAAACAGAACACCCACAGAACTGGGACCCATTAATCAGACAGAATGAATATGCAACAGGGGCTGCTGGGATGCAGGCTGCTGTCTGTCTGGCTAACAAGGCTGGCATCCTGCAGTTTCCCTCTGAGAGAATGTTATATCTTTTTCAATGGACTGAGCTCTGAGCAGCAGGCATATTTGCTGTTGCTCCCCATTAGCTGTCTCCCTCACGACTTTCTGCCTCTCTTCTCATTCCTCGTCTGTGTCTGACTCTGCATTTGCTCATTCATCCACTCACTCGCACTCTCACTCACTCACTAACATCACTGACTATCAACAGTGAGGCTATTCTGTGGTTGCAGGACACAAATTTTGTTGTGCATAAAATGGTGCAGTCCATTTCACAGTTTCATGGGTCAGATAGCTGCTTGTTATTCTTTAGGAAAATTGATGGAAACCAAGACTTGTGTAATGTTCAGACTTGACCTCAAATTTCTACCCTCTGATTTAGTTTCCAGTCTCTTTCCTTGGACTGCTGCTGGATCTTGGATCAGTTGTTTTGGGACTATGAGGAAAACTAAATTATTCTACATAAAAACAAGAAAAATATTTAATAACTTATAGGCTTAAAAAACAAAACTGTATTTCTGTTGTACTTAACCCTTTAATGCTTGACCCCAAAAAAATAATGGGCAGAAAATTGGTTCTTTTATAAATGTAAAGTCTTTATTTGGCTCTTTAACAAAATATAATTACAATTGTAATAATTTGCATGAAAATAATATTAATATGTGAGATATCAGAATTATTTTAGTTCAAAAGGTATCCACTGGGGGACAAGTATCTGGTGTCCACTAGGGGATATAAGACAAGTTTCAAATTGTAGAGTTTTGAGTAATGTTTTTACCATATTGTGATGCAATAGGTCTCAGAAACTGTGTGTATCAAATATAATACACTGGGTGTTAAAACGTTATTGTTGCATTTCTTCTATATGTCATGTCCTCAACACAATGTTAATTTTTTTTCCTAAAACATTCACAAAATAGTGTCTAAATTGTTCAGCTAAGATACCAGCAATAAGCAGACAGACAGACCTACCCACATTGTTGGGCATGTACTGATTTTTGTACGATGAGAAAAATAATCTGGGTTGTAGCAGTGGTTAAATCCACAATCCCAATATCTCTACACTGAATATTTGTAAAACTAATAAGCATACCATTTGAATTAGGAGGGCAATATTGATTTTGTCCTTTAGCTTCACATCAGCACGAGTTTTCACAAAGCCAGTCCTTTGCTCTTCAGTGCAGACCAGTTCTAGGAGCATGCATCCAGCCCCCAGATACCAGCATTTTTCAACTTGAGCTTTTATTAGCTCCACTGCTTTATTCGCGTGGACCTTATGGCGCGACTATGCGCAAAAATACCAGTACAGTCTATTAAGTGTTAGGTAACAAACTGTTTTTCTTTCCTCTCACCCCTTTCTTGTAACTTTGAAAGACTTCCTCTGAGTAAACAGGGATCAGGCTTTATACTGAGTGCTGTTGCAGCCCCCTCCTTTAGGCTACAATGTGCATACGATACTTCTGTAGATGCCAGTGACCTTCTGCTCTAAATGTGCTAGGTGTCCAGACATATAACAGTCATTCTACATCACTTACATCTGCAGCAGCATTGCTGAATCACAGATGCAACAAGGAGAGGGCCAGAGAGAAATTGCTGTAGCTTCAGTAGTGTTCATCAGTCAGGAAAATATAAACGTGGTTTATATCCTGGGCTTGAAGCCAATATGGACCAGGTCTCCTGGGTGTCCCAAAGAATTTTTTTTTTGTGTTGAAGACTTCAAAACCTGTGTTATTGAAAATGCTATTATCTTTCTGCTCTCTCTGAAGTCCGAGTCACATAAAAACACACAAGTCAAACTTTTAAACTAGTTCTCTGAGGATTACAATTTTAAAATGATGCTAAGGAGGATCAATATGCTTGAATTAGCCTCCTTTCCAGTATCTCAAAACATGACTTTTTTCATATTTTGAAATGACCTACTTAAAGTTGACTTTGTATTCTCAGACTCTCTGTCAGAAATGCAGTGAATCTGGGGGTGGGCAGCTGCAGAACTCATCCCCTTCACTGCAGTCTCAAACTTGAAACAAGCACTTTTTTTATGATGCGTACGCTTTGTGATGTTTGGATTCCTCCAAATCAAATGAAACATGGTTAAAGCAGCTGCTATTTTTTACCCTCATTGAGCATCTCCTTACTTTTAATAAGTTTCTTTCTTGCTTCACTGTCTTCATCTTTGCCTGTGCTCACTTTGAAAAAAACGCCTAGAGAGCTTGTTTCCCTTGCAGATGAGAAAAAATAGTGAATATGATCTTCTTTGTGGTTAACTGGAGTTCGCTGAGTTTGAAGTGTTCCACACATATGTGTGGTATCAGCAAGCAGGTGGCTGGAGAACCCATTAAGCTCTGGTCCGCTTTGATCTTAGAAATGCACCACAGCGTGTGAAACAGTCATGTCACTGGAGAGCAAGATCATGTCATAATAGAGTAGCTTTACTTAAAAAACTGAACCATCAAAGAATGACATGTTGCCTTCAGAAGCGGTGCTGAAGGTCCATCCATCATGATGCTGAATGTCCTAGATGAAGACCGATGAGAGACAAACGGCTACAGGTTGCAGATTCATGCACATTCATTCCATCAGCTTTAATAAAACTAAAACTGTTAAGAGTAAATCCAGTTTATACATCCATACATCCACATATAAGTTAATACTGCATTATTTCCCATTTATTATGGTAGATCGAATGGGTCTCACAATATCTATAGAGATCTGCTACAGTGAAGAACTGTATACGCTCAAAGGCTTTCTCTGGTTTGTAATGAATCAGAGAGGGAAGACTGTGTTGGTCAACTGAGACAGCAAGTTTTAACTGCCCTGCATCACAATCACCACAGGGACAGTGAGCCATCCGTCTGTGTTTGGCTGCAACTATCATAGCTGGGTGCTTCAGTCACCTAATGAGCAACTCAAAGAAGAATGGCTGTGAGTTGTGAGTCAGTGTTAATTTAACTAGACTTCATTTGCACTGTGGGACACATTGAGGATCCAAACACCTTTGATCCTTTTATTTTATTTCATTTTATTTTATTAATTCCTACAATTCAGTGGATTTAGTTTATGCAGTGGTCTATTCAATATTGACAACCCTCTTCTGTTAAATTCACAGTAGATGCATGCAGCGCAGTTGTGAGATATTGAGTCAGCTCTAAATAGAAAATCAAATGTAACAACTATGTTTGGCTTAATTGCACAAACAAGCAAAACTTTTGATAAAAAGTAAAAGGTTGTGATTTTTCTTTTTAATAATGTTCTTAACATTTTGGGAATGAAATGAAATGAAATGAAAAATACTTTATTAATCCCTTTGCAGGGAAGCGAATCTAAACCAGCCTGTCCAGCCTGTGGAAAAAACATTTTCTGGAAGGTGTCAAGTGTCATCCAAGAACTTGTAACTAAATGATCCTTTCCCAGAGTTCCTCTGACTAACCTGGTATAAATGTGCTTTTAAATCTAGTTATCTTAATAGCTGTAAATCCTAAATCCTTATTTCAAATCAGCATCTGCTTATTAAACATTATTGAAATTGCAGGATATTTAGACTAAAACACAAACACAAGATGCTGCCAGTGATTAATGAAGCATTGTGTGTAATATCTTTACAGGCTTTAGGACTTTAATCTGTATTCAAAGTAGGGCTGGACAGTTAATCTTATTCAAAACTGACATTCAGAACCAATAATCAATGTACATGTCAGTTATTTAAATTATTTCTCTTAAATATATTTTAAAATATTCATTAAATGACTATATAGAGCAGGGGGATTCAAGTAAAATTCAAAGGAGCCAAGGTTTGGGATATCATAATTCAGTGTGAGATTATATATATTTTTTTTTTCCAAACTTCTTCCTCAATGGCCACATGCAGACTTGCAGTCCAATGCTTCTTCCTCCACGTCTGGTTCTGCTGCATCAGGTTGGTAGAGAGCAGGTTTTTTAAAATGAGAAGTTTTCTATCTGGCACTGAAGATATGGAAGTGATTCTGTATCTTATTTCAATTTAAAATGATTAACAGAAATGCTTTTTCATTTTCAGAGTATAGCTGCATTTTTTGACTCATAAATAAAATTAATAATAAATAATACAAACTGCATTTTCATTTTCTTCTCCTGCTCATTTTGTAACTTAATTAAAATGATAAAGAAAAGGACATTTAAGATTTAATTTTCCAAACATGCCCCAGCAAACTACTCTTTTTATGACACAACTAAAAAGAAAACGTAAAGGACATTGCTTTTTTGTTTTCATGTCTGCCCCGCAAAACATGTTGCAAAATTCAATTTGTATTCGCAATCCTAGGCGGCGCAGGACAGTGACATCAGTGGCCGCTCTTCTTCTTCTTCTTCTTCGGCCCCAGTCTGACTGAGCTCCGCATCTAATACAGTAGAGGGCGGAGTGCAGAGTGCAGAGTAGAGCTTGAAAGTTGTGTTGGTACCACAGACTGTTAGAAACAGCGGGAAGAGCTCCATCATGTCCAAATCTATGTCAGAGCTGCTGGCATACTTTTCAATGACCATAACAAAAATACAGCTGTTCAAAATGCAAAAAAAAACTCTAAACAAGCTATGTCAATATAAACGATATTCCCTCATTCTATATCACGTCTGATAAAGTCTTGTTATATTTGAAAATCTCAATATATTGCCCAGCCTTAATATTGAACCACTAAAAGTGCATGGATGGAAGTTATTGTGCATATTGTGAATATTTCTCTCTCCTCACCATCTAGAAGCTGTGAGATTCTAATCCTGCTTTCTGTCTGTTCACCTGACGACTGATATTCATCACATATTGTTCCTTCTGTGTTTAGAAGGAAGCAGCTTCACAGCTTTAAATCCATCCTGCTGACTTTTAAAGCGAATTTAAAAAAATAAATAAATGACTAGTGACAAATCTAGTGACTTTTCTGGTGTTATTGGAGGCTTTTGGAAACTGACACGAAAGCACATGTCGTTACTCTGCTCAGTGACCAGCAATGCCGCTGTGGGCCCTGCTCCCGTCCAAAATCACTGATAACAGGCGCAGTCCTAGTACACAGTTGCAGTCAGATCAAGAGATTTTTTTTTTGTTTGTTTTTTTCTCGGATCTGGAGACGTTCACCTCTGCCCCGTGACCAGGCTGAAAATGAAATGCACAAAGCTGACACTGGCTGATCCCACCCTGGCTTACCATCAGATATCAATGTCTATTAATAAAGAATATGGACAAAATCATATAAAAAGTTAAAATTACTGTAAATTGTTGTAGATGCTTAAAAAAGGGACTAATGCGCTCATATTTCTCTTTCTGAATCCATGAGTTATTGCTTCATTGTGGACAGCTGTGAGTGAATCAGGAGGGCTTCATACCAGGAGCAGGGCAAGCTCAAATAAGCAACTATATTCTGGAAAACAAGCCCAAAAAAACTGACTAATGATATTTGCAAGAGACTCAATAGAAAAACAGTCACATGGGATGGCTTAACTCACATGGTCTGCATGTTTGCTGACTGCTCCCGTGAAGACTACAAAAGTTGCACCAGCACCCCATCAGATTATTCAAGGTCCAGGTCCATATGGGACAGGTTCTGGATCCAGACCACGGTCTGCTTGTTAGTGACCTCTGATATATAGTTAAACTGTGTCTGCTTCCTTGAACTTAATTTGAAATCAATATCTGCTCTTTTATTATGAAAATATTTAGAACAAAAACTTTCATTTAGCTATGAGGGCTAAAAAGAAATTATACTAAAATAATTGATAATTAATTGTAATCAAGGTAACTTGTTGTTAATCATGATATTGATTTGAGGTCAGGTTGTAAGGTTTTTCTGTAGCTATGAGAAAATCTTAGCTGCATTTTTAATTATAAGCCCACCAGTTGGTTCTTGAGGGAAAAGCAGAAGGAAGATTTGGAGAATCTTTGCTGACAGATCTCACAACCGATTACAGTCAGTTACGATTGTTTTTCTTCAGCATCACCCACCTCAGGTTTGCCACATCATCCTGGCTTTTACACAAATCTGCTTTTTTCCTTTCAATTTCCATATAGACAGCAGTAACTTAAAATCTGGACTTAAAAATATTTCATAAAAAATAGGTGGTCTGCAGTCTACCCACACACTACATACTCAAGATGTCTCTACAGGAAACCCACATTCAAAGTTAATCCTGGTCTTTTGATCCAATTCGGTCCACCATGACTTACAAATTTTTGAAGAAAAACAAAAGACAAAAAGATCACACAACAAAAAAAAAGTTGAGCTTACCTCCTCAATATGCTGACATGGCTCACATAGTTTGTTTACACTGACCAAACAGAGGTGGCATAGTGCTGTCTGTGCTTTCCAAATAGCATGTCTGAATTGCATAAAATTTGTAAAAATAGCAGCAAAGATAATGCATTGCCAGCTCTCTTATTCAAGGAATCCACATGTTTAATCATTTCCCAGTACAAACGCCAGGAAACAAAAATTTTTTTTATTTGCCATTTTTGTGCCGATGTTTTTAAGATATTTTCTGAAGGCATGCAAACTGTCACACATGCATTATTTCATGTTTTACTATAAAAGAAAAACAAACATAATATACCTACAGGAATTTTGTACACGTTGTGTATTAAAAAAAAAAACCTTTATTACCAACTCTAATTTGTTTTCCAGAAACCTAAAATGCTAACATATTTTCCCAGAGTTGAGCTGTAGTTTCATGCATCCCTTTGCTATCTATCTAAAAACACAATCTGAGGAAAGCTCATTCATGGTGTAGAAGCTTAGACATTGCAACAGAAATGCATGTTTGCAAAGAAGCTTGTCATCTCTCTTGCACCAGCGTTGTCCTGAGAGTGAAGTGTTATGATGACCATGCTCTTGACTCTCTAAGCTGGTCAACACACTTACTTGTCAAGTCAACATCTGACACTTTAAAGGTAGGGACAGAATATTTTCTCTGCTGACTGGATCATTCCTTGTTCCATGTTTTAATATAGAAATGTTTCTCTCTACTGTAAGGAGTAATGGAAGTAATATCACCTCCATAACCCATGCAGTCATAGCTAATGTGATGATTGTTGACCATCATGTAGTTTTAGTAACACTGGTATCAGTTGTAATGGTATTTTGGCTAAAGGTTGTTACAGCACTTAGCAGCAGTAAGTTTAAAAGGTATTAGCCCTTTTCACGCTGGCTGTTTAAGGCAGAACTGATGGGACCCCATGGCTCATCAGTTGTAGAAGGGGGAGTTGAAGTTTATGCGCCGTTGACACAGCCCTGCGTTGCAATGGAGGGGAACTCTGAGCTGACTTGGCATGGATGTGTTAAAGTAGCATTTTATAACATTCTGACCTTAAAATGTATACCTTTCTGACTTGTTTTGATCATACAGTGACATTTTCTATGTTCATTCCTGGAGTGATGTGATGATGTGTCACATGACAGCTCAGTTTTGCTTTACACACTGCATCACACACACCAGCCATTTTGAATGCGCACCATGGCTGATTCATCAAAGAACTGCAAGAGGGCATTATTGCAAGGGGAAAAAAAGGAAAAGAGAGAGAGAGGGGGGGGGGGGACAGAGCAAGTGATAAGACTCAACATCAGATTAACTTTTACTGACTAGAGAGAGCCCAAAGTAGATGTATGATGGATGCCGAATTAGACGTCAATAGGGGGCAACTCACTGTTAAATTCTGCTAAATTTCAGTTGTGCCTCTTTAAGAAGAAAGTGATACGGTGCAGCTAGGGTTGTCACGATACTAGAATTTCAAACTCGATACAGATACTAAGGCTGGTGCTCGATACCCGTTACTATTTTATATTATTAGGTGGGAAAAAAATAATTATTTTTTAAATTAAAGTCAGAACACCATAAAAGTAACAACACAATCCAAACAATACAACAAAAATATATTAGTAAATATAAGAAAATACATTAACAGTTTAAAATAAATGCATTATGCATTATTTTAAAGCTGTATTAGTTTGTGAAGAGATACAGTCTTCACATAAGCAGTCTCAAGCAGTGTTGTCAGACTGCTTGCTCACTGTGGTATAAAAATTACACAACTAAATAAATACTTCAACCACTAGAACACGCTAGTTAAGATTACTCATTTTTAAAACTAAATTAATAAGAAAAAGCTTTTTAAATGTTTATCTATAGTCTACATTAAAAGGCCTTAATATCTGACTTTAAGCCAGGGCATGATCAGGCAGCTGCAGCTTCACGCTGTGAATTTTCAGACTGGTTATGGAGAAGGAAAAAACTTCTTCTGCTCTTCCTGCAGCTCGAGGAGCCCAAAGTGGCATTTAAGTATCGATACCTGTGCTAATTAAAAAAATTTTTTTTTACAACACTAAGTGCAGCACTTAGCAAGCCAGCTTTGTAGAATTATCTGTTTGTAAGCTGCAAAGTTGCCTCTGTTCAACTTGTGTGATGTACCACGAGGGAACAACACCTTCCCAGTGAAGTTGACTTTTGTATTTACAGCAAAGTCAATACAATTAAAACAGCATGATCATTGTGTGAAAATGACTTTAGTAGTAACTGGCCAGATAACAGGACTACCAGGACTAGTTTTAGTAGTTGTATCAAAAGTAATGTCTGTGATACTCATTGTGGCTCTTTTTAAAAGACATTTTTTCCACCACCTACAACCATTCCACTCCCTGTTCATAATACTACTGCATTGTTTGTATATCAATCTAAAGAAGAATTAGAGCGCTACTATTGACAGTGCTTTAATGATGCTTAAAAATAATCAAAAGGCATCACATACTGTTCCCACCTGCAGTGTCATGAGTTAGCCTGACAGCCTGACACCAAGGCTGTGCTGGGAAACAGGAAGAGCTTAGAAGGGATTGAGTGTGCTTATTATAGTCTTTTGCTGCACAAGGAGGCCCACATGTGAATGAAATTTATTTTTAAATTTTGTTAAAAATTGTTCTGGAGGCTACTATCCCGCCCAAGACACCTGGTTTCCATGTGCATGGCTTTTTGGACTGAATGAATGATACACAGTTCCTATTTAAGAGAAGGAGATCACTTTCAAGCATCTGCAATGATATTGATTGGTAAAAAAAATAAAACATCAATGATGGGATGTGGTGTGATCCCCATTATTTAGAATATTCCAATGGAGATGCACCATCTTATGTTTGTGGACTTGACTGTGCTACCAGCTTGAAGGCAGAACAACAATGCCTGTAATTATTACAGTGAAAGGATGTGAAAGGAGTGTATGTATAGTTCTACCACAACAAGCAACAAGCTTCATGAATGTTTTAGCTTATAGGTAATTTTGGGTCGATTCAGTGGGAATTTCCTTTGGGCAGATGTCAACTGACCTTGACCTCTTCATGCACATTTTTTTTCATTATTTCCAGTGGTGCTGCCGAAGAAAAATACAAGTGCACCGAGAATAGCTAGTGTTAGCTGGCAAATTTGTGAATTTGCAAGGGTCATTGCTTGTTAGTTGTGAGGTGAGGGTGAGCTCCTTTTTCAGTTTACCCAACCATGACAGTCTTTTTTTCTTCTTTTTTTCCCTGTCTCTCACCAGTTGGAAATACACACCACCCATTTTGTTCTTGTCATTTTCCATTTGTTGAAGACACTCACAAAAAAAAAAAATGGAGTCGCTGTGGAGACAGGCAGCCGATATGGTTCTCCTTGGGGGAACCGGGTGGGGAAGGAGTGCACAGGATGGATAATGTCACGGACCATTGCTTAAAGAGAGGGGGGCTGGGGTATATGAGGAGCTGGAGTTTGGAGGGAGTGAAAAGAAATGGTGATAGTGGGAAATGAGACGACGCAGGCGAGTGGGACTGCGTCTAGTAATCGCTAAAAATGAATGTGGAGCATCACTGCAGTACATTCACCCTCAGTATCTTCCTCCTCTGCTCCAAAGAGCTCAAGTGGGAGGTAATAGATTGAAGTAAAGTGCCTGTCACATGCTGCCACATCCACAGATTGTTCTTATTAACCTCATTGTGCATTAATTGCCCTTTTAAAATTATTTTCTGGTGAATCAGTGACAAACGGACTTTAACCGGCAGGCTGAAATATACTTTATTTAATTAATCATCTTTCTTTAAATGCGAGCTTTGTCTATTTAATTCCATTTTGTGTTGATTATGGTCCTTGATTGTGTCCAGATATTTGTGTTTAGTTATGACTTTAAAATACATATTTCATTTTTTTTTTTTTCATTTTTCTATTTCCTACTTTTTCCTCTGTGCTTTTTCACTCCTATGAAAGCTGTGAATTCATCATAGTGATTGTTAGCAACTGAAATAAAATGTAGATGACAGACAAGCAGGAAAGCTTTGATGGCAATATTCAGCGCTCCTTTTGCACTTGGTGTGTGTGTGTGTGTGTTGCATGGGTGTGTATGTGTGCATGAGTCTCAGGAGACGCCTTGCAGCAGCTACATAGCTACTTCTCAGGGAGCACAGAAAAACGGGGGCGGCATGCATGTACTTGTTCTTTCTTTTTACAGATGGGAAAAGCTCTGTCTACAGGTGACACACACACATAAATGCCGCGCCTTGCTGTAGGGGCAGTTAGAAGTGTATATAGGCGTGCATACATGTGCGTGTGTGTGCATGCATGTGTCAATGAGAGTAAGTAGGTCATGCATCCATAGCGAGAAAATAATAAATTCACATTCAACTTAAGTCACAGAAAATGAGTTGGGGTTCTATCTGCACAACAAGAAATGTTTTCCAATTACCACAAAGGGTGGGCTGCTATGCGCAGAGCTTAGAAGTTGTGCTGTTGTTTGTGTGCAGATGCATGCATTTTCTTGTGTGTGTGCCTGTGTATATTAGTCAGGTTATCTTGTTGTCTTTTATGTTCCACTAAATGAGTTTGCTGTATGGGCCAACAAAGCTTTCTTTTGGTTGTCAGCCACAGTTCCAGATGAAGGAGGAGTGAAAATGTAGCTCCATTTTCATATAAAATGAGTTACTGTAAACCAGAGATGTACTAGGCTTAGAAGAGGATATTTCATAGTGGAGACATTACCTTTTAAGGCACTGCAGTGATGATGAGGACCTCAGCCTATTGCAATTTCTATGTGTGTTTGACTGGGAGATGGAGAAAAATTTTATAAAAGGAAGTTAAACCAGAGCCGCATGGCATTTAAATCCACCTGGAGCCTCTCTGTTTATCTGTGAATGTAGTGAGCTGGGTTTATTAATAGTAACATAGCTTCATTTAAATACCACAAAGAATCAAGTGAAAAAAGTTGATGCTGCTAGAAGCCTGTAAACAATTAAATTGTCTCTAAACTCGTGATTTGATGCATTTTTAGTGATTGAAATATACTTCTGATTAAAAAAAAAGGCACAAAAACAAATAGGTACTAAATCAATTAACTATGATTTATTTGTTATTTGTGGCATTTTTAATCTTAAATTGTGTTTTAGAGAAATGGAAGATTAATAGCAGAAATGAAGTGACCTGTATTTGTGTTACACATTTTTTAAACCACAGATGTTGACCCAAAGTGTTTTCCATTTAAGGCAATGAAAGAAGTGAAATGAAAAATGTGACAGCAGAAGAAACAAAAATATTAACTAAAAAGATCAATCAATAAACAAATAATAGAATAAATATAAAAAAAGAGATGGTAAGATAATAAAATGATAAACTCTGCTGAAAGATGATGTGAACTTGACATAAGGGCAGCCTCACTTAAAATTAAATGAGAAAAAGAGGAAAAAGAAAATGTTGCAGCTTTGTAACTATGCAAATATAAAACGGACTGAAATAACACTAATTAACCTCTGTAACAGTCTATTACTGTGTGAGAAGGAGTACAGCACCTTGCCTAAGAGTTCACATGAGCACACACTGACTATTTTCTGGGTAGTTCTATTCTCATGTACCTTCCCCCTGCCTACAGTACAGACAGGTGGTACCACTTGTGTTTTTAGACACAATCTTATCATAAGTCAGGGACTAAACTGGCCTTGGTTGTTAAAATATTACAGATTTGAATGGTGAAGTAATATAGAGGTCAGGTGACAAACCAGTCAAAAATAAGCACATGTATAGTATACATGAAGTCAATTTTATATGCTGGCTCTGTGGATACAAAAGACCCTAACCCAAAATTCAGTATGGTATGAAGTTAACGTCATATTATCTGTGCATATGTCTTGTTTACTAAATGTCTGATGATAATTTAACTTAATCATAAATGTTTTAACTATTTCTTTGAAATATCAGCTTTACACTTGTCAGTTTTAAAACATGTCAAACACAAAACAAGTGCAAAGAAAACTGACTGTAACTGTTATACACACAAAAATACCACAAGTATGTTTATATTTTCTACAAGTTAAGGGTCAGACAAACAATTTGTAATGGAACATGTTTCACGTTAAACAAAAACATCTAAATTTAAACTTAAGTAGGGATAGCACAGGTTTCAGTCCCAGAAAGCCCGTAAATCAGAAAGCTCAAAAGCAGGACCTCCCTCAGGTGGAATGCAGCCATCATCATACACTTGTGTTTTTCTTGCTGTGACAAGTCAAAGTGTGTGTGATGAAAAGTTTCTGTTAAACTCTTTCACCTGAAATTTATTGTCATTATATAACTACTTTGACATTTGAAGAATAACTTACATTTTACCATGCATACAAAAGGTCCAAGACACTTCGCTTCATCTGAATTAGCTCTAAATCTATAAATCTGCAAAGTTATCCACAGTGTATGAAAAGAATAAGTATGTATCATTATTTTTAAATTTCTGTTTCCAAAGCAGTAAATAGATTTCTGTAAAGATTCAACATTGATTTTCCTTCTAAACTGACTCAAAAAGAAAGTATTTTTCATTGCAATGCATTTCATTTCACCAAGACAAATAACGGCTTTTCAGTGTTCATCCAACATTTACATAAAATCCATAATGCTGACCAGTAAATCTCGTGCACCTCATCACTGTTGGTATTTTCTGTTGATGCCTTTTACTATTTCTAAATATCTGTAATGCCTTTGTTTTATGTAAAGCACTTTGAATTGTCCTGTACATGAAATGTGCTATACAAATAAACTGCCTTGCCTTGCTTTGCCTTCTGTTGCACGTATAATCACACTCAACAGTGATGTCACAATGCACTGTAACACCCTGGAGTACACTCCCACAAGGCAAGAAGATAATGACACTGCAGGTAAGCCACAACAGGATTTTCAGCAGCTTGGTGCAACCAGCTGTACAACAGACCACACCTGACTGTACGAAATCCCACTGAGCCTTACAGCAGGGTTTCTTCACTATTTATCTGTTGCTGAGTTGCCGTCTTAGAGCTGTGCATTTGGGATGTATACCCTGATCTTGCTAACTTTGAGTCTCACTGAGAAAAAATCCATCTGTTTAAAACAAAATTTGTAATTAAGGCATAAATTTAAGAAAGAAGCATGACTTAGTTAAAGTCCTCTGTTTACTTTAATGGTTACCAAGGAGAGTTTTGTCCATGTAAGTGATGAAGTAGAAGATGATTATGATTAATTAATATTGTTTTTAATAATAATTTAAAAAAAACTACCACAACATTGTAATTTCCTTCTGGAATAAATTTTTTTTTTAAATTTTATTTAATTTCATGATGAAGTTCTTTATCATGAAAACTGCGGGAAAAAGGAAATGACAAATTAATATGTCTCACCTATAGATAATAATTTTGTAACATGTTTGTAACACCTGAATCGTCCCAATCTTTGATGTCACAGATTTTGTTTCAGGAATGTCTGTTCATCTCATCTAAGAAATACATTTAAAAATATCCATTCAATCTACTGCTGTTTTAAATGCATTTTTTTTTCTTCATAATATTTTAGATTTATCTTTTGGTAGCTTTTTCTGTTTTCAGGTACTTAAGCTTTTTATCTTTTAGCTTACATGCCAGTATCTGTTTAATCACCCTGTGAGGACCTAAAATGGCTCATAACATTTCTCCAAGGGCAGCAACATGATTAAGTATGAAAAGAGGAAAAAAAAGAGATTTTTTTACATGCCATCATCTATTATATCTCATACCATGAAAAGCTGTGGAGATTCTGAGGAAATTAAGGAAAATTATATTGAATGGTCATGATCTTTGCATCTTATGATTGCCATGGTAACTGCTTCATAGACTGATAGTGTTGTCAATGATTAATTGTTTTAACTAAAATGTTTCTGCTTGACGAGAATATTTTCCATAAAATGTGTTTTGCTCCAGTATAGGTCGCTTACAGTACAGGCTGTTTTGATTCATGTTCATAAAATTTATCACGTTATAACGTGCTACGTTTCACATTTTTACATCATACATTATCATGTTATAATGTGATAAGGTCCCAATTTTCTTTTATTTGGGTGACAGCTTCATGCTTCCGTACTTTGTTACCACATTCACAAACACAAGTTAAATATCTCAAATTTAAAAAAAAAAAAAAAACAAATCCAGAAATCCTGCTACTTTCTGTGTGTAAGCTTACTTATGATAAAATGAGGGACACTGGAAAACTGCCCAGCTATTTTGATAAATCCAAATTTAAAATTAGATTTGGAAATCATGGAAACGGTGTCCTTCAGGCAACAGATCAGAGGGAACATCCAACTTATTATATGCAGCAAAATTCAAAAGCCAGCACCTGTAATGGGATGTATTAATGTGCACAGCATGCATAATGCCTATGAAGGCACGACTAATGCAAAAAGATTTATACATACTTTAGGAGCAACGTATGTTATCACCCAGATGAGATGTAAATATTATGGTTATTACAGCAAGACTGTGCCAAACTGCATTAAGCATGTATTAAACAACATGGCACCACAAGTAAAGAGTAAGTGCTAAACTACCCTTCTTGCAGTCTGTTTTTAAACAGGCTTGGACTGCATATAGCAGGGATCACCAACTCCAGTCCTTGAGGGCCAGTGTCCTGCAGGTATTGAACGTTTCCCTACTGTAACACACCTGATTCAAATAAAATGGATCTCCAACAGCCTGTTGTCAAGTTCTGTACAAGTCTATCAATGACCCAGTTATTTGAATCAAGTGAGTTGCTGCAGGGACACATCCAATACTTGCAGGACATTGGCCCTCGAGGACCAGAGTTTGTGATCCCTGGCATATAGTGTTTTTTTTTTTTTTTTTTTTTTAAATACTAATTTTCACTAAGACAGTGTTTCCCAGTCCCGGTCCTCGGGACCCCCTGCCCTGCATGTTTTAGATGTAACCCTACTTTAACACCTGAATTAAATGAATGGCTCGTTAACAGGCTGCAAAGAACTGGACGAGGAAGTTCAGTAATTTGAATCAGGTGTGTTGGAGTAGGAACACGTCTAAGACATGCAGGGCAGGGGTTCCCGAGGACCTGGAGTAGGAAACACTGCACTGGTTGTCTAAATGGTTTTCTGTCTGTTTGGTAATAGGGAAAAGATGCTAGAACCTGTCTAGCGGGCACATTGCATTCATGTCTTCATGAATACATTTAATTCAAAAGAA
Source organism: Melanotaenia boesemani (assembly GCF_017639745.1). Taxonomy (NCBI): domain Eukaryota; kingdom Metazoa; phylum Chordata; class Actinopteri; order Atheriniformes; family Melanotaeniidae; genus Melanotaenia; species Melanotaenia boesemani. The sequence goes on along the minus strand of NC_055684.1, from coordinate 19,149,094 downwards.
AATCACACAGTGTTCAAGATACACTCTCTTGAGTAATGAAAGTTGTTGTTTTGAGTGAGTCAAAACTTCTGCTTTGAGCTAGATCAGGTTGTGCTGGAACAGATGTTTTGGGTGAGTGCAGGATTCTCCCTCAGCCATTATCTGCACTGTCCTCTGTGTTTTTTGGTAGACAGGTGTAATAGATCAAGAGCAGAGCATGCCAGACAGAAACCACATGCACAGTTTTCTTAAAAACCAGTAGGAAAAGTTTGTCACTGCACACTAAAGCGAGACTGTTTAAAATTGTCTAGACAGCATTGTTTTTATTGTGAGCATTGTATCGCTGTCATAAAAAAAATGGTATAAAACGTTTGATTTACAACTAAAGTCAAGGGCAGCTCTTTGTATCTTCTGGATAGCTGTTATTTTGTCTGCTGGGAAAGAAAATGTCATGTGGAATGTGCAGGTTGTAGGGCTTTTCAACCGGTATCAGCCTGTTAACACCTTAGTCAGTCTTAAAGGTCACCTCTTGAACAAATCCCCTTATGAATATTCATGGCAGGTTTTCTTTAAGACTTTCCTGAGCAATGGCTTAAGCATTCCTGTTATCCCCTCATTTTTTCACCTTAACTGGAGGAAACCAGCCTCTAGTTCACATCCTCCTCTCTTCTCAGCCCCTCAGCCAGCCAGCTCCTCCAAGTAAGCTGAGTTAGCACCCTCAGAGGATCTTAAAATGCTTGTTTGGTCTTCAGGAAGCGTAAAGTGGAGCTGAAAGTGGGCTGCTGAGCTAGTTGGCAAAGGTATGTACTCTTAGTCCTCTTTCTGTCCTCAACATTACTTTAGCACCAACAAACTATCCCCTAATTAGCAAGTAATGTATTATGGATGAACTTCTAATGGGTCTGTGGAAATGACTACATGTGTGGGTGTTCGTCGGTTTGTGTGCAGATACTAACTCAATCAGGCCGTATTACCCATGCATGCACTAATATCTACATGTGCTTGCACGTTATAAATGTGTCATGTCTGCATGCATGTGGTTCCAAGCTGTTGCATATCACCATCAGTTGCAGTATCTTGCTACAACCTTGCTCATTAAAAGCACCCTGCACTCATACCACAGTCAAGAACAGAGCAATAGTGGATAATCTCATGAAAAATGTAGGGGAGCAGCAGTCTTTTCTCTCGGGTGCTGTGTTGGGGTGGTTTGTGTGTTGCTGTAGCCCTTTGATGTGGTCCATTGATCTCCCTTTATTGACATGTTCTCCCAGGCCCATGGCTGCACCAGCCGGAGGGGTGATTAGCCTTATTAGTGTAATGGAGGGGAGTAAAGGGCTTTAAAGGTGGAAAGGATGAAGGAAAGAGCAAAAGAGGAGAAGAAGAAGAGGAAGGAGGAGGAATGTTTGGCCATTGCAGATGATGAACAAGCACAAGCACATAAGACTCTCTGCCTGCAATCAACGCAAGAGCATAAAGGAGGAGGTCAGCTGCAGCAATGCGAGCTGCTTTGTGATGGGCCTGGGTTAAAGTGCAGCGCTGCAGTCCTTGTTGTAATGCATGCCACAACTGCCATGATTTATTGTATGTTTCAGGGAATGAGAGTGACTGTAGAATGTGAAATCAGTTGCAATTTTCTAGTGGATTTGGCCACATATGTGTTGAAAAATATGACAAATGCTGGCTCTGTGGGCTTGGCTTAACTGCCAGCTGGTATTTGTGAGAGCAGCATACTTGAGAGTACATCAATTTATGAACAGAGCAGTAAACAAAATGCATGACAGCAGAGAGGCATAGTACAGCCATAGTGACATCAGTGATTCATTGGAAGTGTTAAGATCCGTGAAGGCATACGGAATGAATAAACATAAGGATATACTAATAGATTTCCTGAAATGGCATATCTTGCTCTTAACTGTTACTTTAGTCCATTTCTGTTTTAAGAAATAGTCTGATTTGAACCAAATTGATTTCACCTTGACTGTGACAAGGCTGTCCATTCCTTCTTCATGACTTTTCCATCATTTATTGTAGAAGCATGTAGCTAATGAATGTGATTTACTGCCATCCATTCTGTGGCCACCCAGCCAGCAGTAAATTCCATTAAAGTGCCTTGGTTACTATGGGAAAGCTGAGTGGTTCAATATCCAGACGCTGCACAATCACATACTGTAAAGATGCCTCTACAGCTACTATGAAACCGAACATCTGAGTCTCTGTGGAGAAGGTGGTCAACAGAGAGAAGATCACAGAGGAGCGAAGCAGCAGAAGCCTTTAAAAAGAGGGAAAGAATGGCTTTTTTGTGGTTGCAGTGAGAGTGAAGAGTCATTACAATGACCACATTTAGAGGGCATTAAAACTTCACACATGATCACCATGTCAAAATCAAGTCCATCCTCACCACATTTTCACATTACACATGCCTAATTATTACAAACTAACAAAGTATTACATCAAAAAATACTTTTTCTTGGATTACTGTCTGTCAATTCCCATCATTTCCCCAAAATACATAAAACATGCTGGACAGCCTACTGAATGATATTACTTGGAATGTGTTCTCATTCTGATGCATGACTGTTTCACATTTTACCACGAGACCAGGCTGTGAAGTTAAGTTAGTACATTATAGTGTCAATTTGGAGTCCTTGTTGTCATGTTATTACTTGTGCATAATGATGACATATATACTTGTGCATGATACACAATGATTATCTTGCTTATATAGTCCTGTTGATTAAAGAAACGCCTAATCTTTTATGATACACCATCAGTTTTAAATAGATTTTCAGTCCTAACAAGAGGCTTGCACGACACTATGTATTTTGGGCTCCATTTAAAGGTTGCTGTTGTGCTATTTTGATTACATAAATCATTGTTTTGTTTTTCAGATGTTATTTCTAAACAAACAAGTATAATGCAATGATACCCGCAACTAAAATCACCCTGTTTTGTTGGGTTCAAAACTTCTCTGTTTTCATGTCAGCGTCTGTCTTGCAAACACATTCACAGATGATGACAAAGTGTGAGAATAAACAAGTCTTTTCTCTCAGCTGTTTTCACTCTATTTCTTATCAGACATTTTCCCAGACACACTTTCATCTTGTCATCATGTTGCTATTTCACCAATACTGTGAATAAAACAATAAACAATAATATATATATATATATATATATATATATATATATATATATATATATATTGCACATCTGTCTCTCTCGCTCTCTCTCTCTATATATATATATATAATATAATATATATATATAAAATGTGTGTTGTGTGTGTGTGCACATGTATGCATGTATGTGTACTATTATAAACACCAACTGGATGACAACCTTTCTGAGATCAGGACCTTTGCTTTCTACTGCAGGCTGTCAGCCCTTGCTGTATCGCGCCTCAGTAATCTTAGGTCAATTACTTTGACTACTGCACCTGTGGTGACTGCAAGATTGTTTGCTATCATTTTAATGGATCAGCACTCTCTATACACTTTAATTATACCTGACAACTCACAGAATGTCAGTCAGTGTTTTTTTTTTTTTGTTTTTTTTTTTGTGGTTAAAGTGCAAGATAAGTAGAAAGTATAAATGATGTTCCTTTTCTTCCCATTCCTCTTAAACTCTGCATCTGGCTTCTGGCACAGGGATTCAAACATTTGACAAACCATGACATCTTGTTTCCTTTCTTGCAGCTATTTTCTCAGAACAGTCAGGCTCTTGCTGTGACATAATGACATGGTATGTCATGGTCCTGTTAAGGGCATAAACTTGCCAGGGGCACATGAAAAATATGCACATGCACTACATGCAACATTAGCATAAACACAATCCATCACAGATGACTATTCAAATCCTTGAGTGTGACCCTTATGCTCCCCAAGCTATTGTACAGTGTCACACACCAGCTTTCTCTACCACACACTCGCCAGTGTCTGTGACAAACATTGGGCACCCATGGCAACTGTATCTGTCTGCCAACATCAGCACCACAAGAAATGTGGGTGGTCTTTTGCTCTGGACTGGCTTGGTCTGTTTTTTTTCTTATGCCCCCACTCTTGTCCCCACTGTCTCCATTTAAGAGCACAGACTTGTCAGGTTTTTTTTGTAAGCCACTCTGTTTTTGTTACTTTAATCACAGCAACAGGTAACTAAAGTTTAAGTGCCAGTGAGGTGATTTATTTATAAGCCAGGCAAATATACAAGAAGAGTAGCTGGATATTCGATTTTAGCACTTTGGTTATGGTCAATTTCTGAGATAAGTTTCGGTTTTTTGTTTTATTTTTATAAGGGAATTTACAGGATGTTTTTAATGCTGCACAATCAACAGCAAGTCAGCTGTAAAAAGACAGAGGCCTGGTTTATGAGATGCAATGTCTAATGAATCCAGAAACGATTCGCACATTGTTGGGTGGTGAACTGAGCAGATAAAAAAAGAGCTCTCAAGTGTCTCAAAGGAAATTTACTGTTACAGCACTGAAGACAATCCCTGGAGGGACAACATGGCTTGATAACAGCAACTCATTGCTACTATGTCTTAAACCATTCAACTGGCCAGTTTAAATTTTTGTTGTTAGGGTGGAGTAATGAGTAAATAATGCTAAAGATGGGTATGGAAAAAAAAAAAGAAAACAACAACAACAACAAAAACAAAAACAAAACAAACAAAAAAAACCAACCAGGAAAACACTGACATAAGAGAGGAATGAGAATTCTGGTGATATGCTCCCATATTGCATTGTTCCTGCATGGATGACTGTCATCCAGGGCAGATCAGGAATGCTAATTCAAAGGGATTATTCATGCTTAAAAGCATTTTGTTTAATTTCAGTAGTTTACCTAACATCCGTCAGGCCACAAATGAGAACTCTTTATAACTTGTATCCGATAGTTCTCCAGTAATCATTCCATGTTACTTCCAGAATATTTTTATAGGAATAAAACAGAAAGAAAGGTAAATCATATTTTATATTTAAAGATTTTGAGTCAGTCTGTAAAATTGTTTCCCTTTCAAGAATAAAAGAAATAGTCTGCAGTGGAAAAGAAAGAGGCTTCTCTCTTTACAAGCTGCTCCTTGTTGAGCAGGAGCAATGACTGCATTATTGGTGTAAGTAGAGTTTTTGAGTGGTGTTTTGCTTTTTTTCTTATTAACACAGTATGCTGCCTTCACTCCACTGTAGCTCAACAAGATGCAAATCACAAACTCTTCCAACCTTGTTTGACTGATCACAGAAAAGTGCTCACTAAGCTAAAGAGATGAAAACTATGCATTACTCTTCATCTTGTTTTTCAGTTTTCACCAGTGGGTAACAGCAAATTCCATAAGGTTTCTTTAGTTTTGGAGACGGTCTTTTCTGCTTGGTGTTTTGCCTCACTAAGTCTGAGTTCCTCACTGAAGTGTCTGCCAATATAGTTTATTATTCTTGTTCACATGCTGAACATTGTGAAATGAAATTAGCAAGCTGTAATTAACAGCTGGATTAAAGTCTAGTGTGCTTCTTAATACCATCGGAGAAGATGATGTGCTTCCTAATCCCATACAGCAATAACAACAACGTAGAGGTTAAATTGTAGTAATACAACAGATCTCTTCCTCACGACTGCTTAGCCTTAAATAGTTTAGGTGTGTAAGGATTTTTCTGTGAGTATGATAGATTCTGAAACTGTGAATTGGACTTTTAAAATAATGCTACAATGGGATGCCAAAAATGAGCATGCATGACATAAAACACCCCTGAGACAATCGGTTCTGTAATTGTGGAGAAGGAGAGCTGTTCTGGCATGCTAAAACCAGAGTGGTGTTAATTACACAATGTGCCACATGAAATCATGTGACACAGAGATTATTATCCAGTGCATTAGAATTAATTATAACTAGTAAAATGTATTATGATCCTACCATAGGTTGCCAAATAACTAAACCCAAAAAATCCTTAATGTAATCCTTTTTTTAGCTGGACTCACTTCACTGTGACCTGTGTGGATGTTCTAATTCTTTGTGTGGGGCTGTCCTACACTTGTCATTTCCTGTATAACTGAAAGAAGCAGTGCTAAGGCTCTGATGGATGGAAAGAAGCAGAAAGCAGCAAAAAGCAGAGGAGGGGTTGTGGCCAGAGACTGCCCTGGCTTTGGAGGATGGTTATTTGGCAACATCAGTTGTCTCCCTGATCCCCTCTCTAATTCTGTCTTCGTATGACAGAGGGTGCCCTGCTCCAGTCCCCAAACCATTATGCATGGATAAGCTTTATTGCATTATGTTTTTTTAGCCTAACACACTTAGCGGGCTTGTAGCATGCACAATCCTTCTCCACCAACTTGGTGAATAATTCAAGGCCAGGGCATTAGGCTTGGAAGAGAGGAGCTTAATCAAAGGCTACAGCTTTCAGTGCGACTCAGCGCCGCCCCATTGGCATTTGTAACCTCAAGCTTGGCACAACGTAGATTTTAAATAGGAAGTTGAATTATCAGACCACAGGCAGCCTTGGGAGAGCTGTGTAAGCTTTAAGAGACTCTTGAGATTGCAGTGCAATAGAGAGATCTTACATGTAAAAAATGGTAGTTTTGTTGTGAGCAGGCAGAAAAAGATTTGCATGGTTATTTGTTTTTGTAAAGAAAAATAGAAGTTCTTCTGCAAACATCTGTTCACAGATGCAAATTAGTGATGTTTGGATCAATACTGAAATATCGATACCTCCAATACCAGTTTTTATGTTCTAGAATCCAATTTAATGTTAGGATATTTTAGTAATTTGGGGTAAATATATAGTTTACCATGAGCTAGAATACAGTGGGAAGTAACTATAATATCAGGATCTTGTCTAAATTATACCTTGTTAGTAGGGACTATTTTTTTTCTTGAGTCTGCCATGTGAAATAAGGTACAGTTTAGCAGCACAGCAGCATACCGAGCACTCGCTTAGTCCGTAGCGATCACTTGTGGAGCTAAACAGCAGTGGTGCTGTATGAAGTGTGTGGGAAGATTAAAGTTTTAATATCAACACCACAAATGTCCTTAAACATCTGAGAGTCAATCATAACACAGAATATAATGAAATCATTATAAGAAAGAGGAGGAGAGGAGAGGGAAGGTGCTGCAATGGTTAGACAGACGGAGTCCTTTGATGCTGCCGTTGAAGAGGTAATTGCGGCGCACAGAGGCCAGCCGTAGGAGAACGAGCCAGGTGACTGCCAACAATGGCCGAGTGAAGGCAACAGTGCCGTTGTTGACCTGCTACTCGAGACTTGGACTGAGTAATATCGATTTATCTCATTTACTTTGACACACAGGTAGTCACACCCTCATCCATCTTTAAAATCTATCTACTCTCCTTTAAGAACCTGCAGCAGTGCAGAAGGACAGGAAGTCGTCTGCTCTGGAAGAAAATAAACTTACAATAATGTAGTGGAATGTTAGCTTATTGTGGATTTTGGACCATTATTTAACTACAGTATATGGATTAATTGCATACTATATCAACTTATAAAATATCAAGAATAAAAAAGTGTAAATATTCTCAAATTCATCTCATCGCACCTGGTTAAAGGTGATAACTGATGTGTATGAATAGGAATAAAAACAGAGAATGGATTTGGAAAAAACTGTTTCAACTTTATGGGCAACTCTGTTCTTTTGTTCCAAGTTAAAAAATAATTTATGTATTTATTTAGTTAGTTTTTCAAGCTGCTCCTCCACATCGAGAGGAGCCAGATGAGGTGGCTCGGGCATCTGGTTAGGATGCCTCCTGGACGCCTCCCTGGTGAGGTGTTCCGGGCATGTCCCACCGGAAAGAGGCCCCGGGGAAGACCTAGGACGCGCTGGACGAACTACATCTCTCGGCTGGCCTGGGAACGCCTCGGTATCCCTCTGGATGAGCTGGTGAATGTGGCCGGGGAGAGGGAAGTCTGGGTTTCCCTGCTTAGGCAGCTGCCCCCGCGACCCGACTCCAGATAAGCTGCAGAAAATGGATGGATGGATGGATGGTTTGAAAATTCATTGATCTCAATGGAAAACTTTTAGGCCAAATCAAAATATGCCTCACATTTTTCACAAACAGTTTCCACCTTAATGTCTGACATTTGTATTATCTGCTCTGACCCTCCTAACTGCTTCATATATTTACTCAAATACCATGCACTGATCACATGCAATAATAATGCAACACCAACTCACACAATTATTAATGAAACTTTCACATAACATTAACAATTTATTTGTGTCCTGCAACATAAATTTCTTGTTTTCTTTCCTTTGTGTGCGTGCGCGCACGCTTTAGGTCAGCTGCATAGAGAAATATGTTGTCATGGCATGTTATGAAACTGACAGAAAATGAGTGATGTGATTACAAATAAAAGAAATATCTGGACTTTTGGAAATGGGAAGGTTTAATGATTTGACAGAGATCTGTCACACACATTCAGCACACTCCAATAGATGTCCTCATTTTTCCTTGTTGGGTTTTGAGTTACACTCTCTGCTTAAAATAGAAGAGTGCAGGAAGCCCAAACAACACTTCCAGCTTAAAAACATTACTTTCAAAGTTGTGCAAAGTGCTGTTTATATGCATTTGTAGTTTCTGGTGCATTTTTACACTATTAAAATGCTAAATTGTTAATGTTTGGACTAAAGAATCTTTAGTTCTTTAGTGTTTTAGAGCAGGGTGTCATCATATCAATGTACACAACATTAAATAGTAGAAAACCTCAACATTAGGTAGCATGTTTATAACGTGTGACATCATGGGGGATGATCACACTATTTCATGGTATGAGTCTGCAGGTTCTTGTCAAAATGCATAGTCCTGACACTGGAGATGACTCAGTGTCCTCTTTGTACTTTATTTCATGATGCAGTCTTTCTGCTGTGGTAAAGCGAGAACAGTTATTCTAGGGTGACTTCAAGTTGAATAAACTTGTATTTAATAATCAAATCCTGAGGTGATCCAGTGCAGTCACCATACCACCACAATTTATGCTTGAGGAGATTTCGTTAGATCTCTATCCGCCTTTTCTTTTTCTATCTCTTTTTCTTCATTTATGAGTCTTACATAAAACTACCTTCTAACTTTTGATATTTTTTTTTACTTTTCCTTATCTGTATCGCCAGTTTTTTTTCCTATTTGTTGTGCCTCTTTCCATCCCTCTCCATCTGTCTTTCAGACTTTTCTTTTATACCCTACTATCTCTATTTTCTTCTCTGCATCTACTGTATTTCTACATCTCTCTTGCTTTCTCTTTTTTTTCCTCTGCATTCAGGCTTCCCTTGGGGGCTAATCCTGTTGGAAACATTTCAGGGAAAGCGGATTATCTGTCAGAGCGGCATGATTTTTGGAGAAAGTTCACTCACACTTGATTAAATTAATCATTGTCCTCCAAAATCCCTTCTGGTCTTTCCTTGTGGATACTGGTGGAGATAAATAACTACCCTCAAACAGCATAATTTAGTTCTAATTGATTTGGGAGGGTGTGCTCTCTTTTTAGATGGAGGGGTGGATTGGAAAGTTGTTTCACAGCTAGTGAACCACAAAGAATGGAGCTGTCCAGAGAGTATGGGCAAAGCTTTTGTAGGCTCTGAGAATATTTACCTCTGCCAACGTGTTGGTTTGTCTGTCTGTCTGTCTGTCTGTCTATTAGCAACATAACTCAAAAAAAAGTGATTTGATTTTGAAGGTGATCTGGATCACAGTCTGGATTCAAGATTTTTTTACTAGATAGAGATAGAGATAATTAGCCTAAAATGCCTATAATTATTGGCCAAAAAAAAAAAAAAAAAAATTACAGTGGGTTGGCGGATGTCTACGCTTTGAGTGTTTCTAGTTTAATCTGTTACTTTTCAGTTTGATGCAAAATCTTGACAGTTTGATTTAGCCTCAGTTTATAATCGCTTGAAGGTGGCCGCGTGTGTTTTGGTTAGAGCTAGACAAAGACTAATGCCTGGTTTGGTCCTTGCTTTCATAATTCATATCGAGGTGTCAGAACGTGTCATGCTTCCACTGTGGAGATTTGCTGCAGAACACATTAGGGTGAAGAATTAGTGTGTAAATGCAGGTGTGCTTGTGGGTACATGTGAAGCCAACAGGCAATTGCTACTTTGTTGTTTATGGCCCATGAAGAGCAATGTGGTCAATGAAGCTTCACAGGTGAATAGGATACAGCATAACCTTGAGACGACAATAAACTTTCCACTTTCTCGCCTGCAGCCATCCGTCCATCTCTATTTCTTTCAAACCAGTGCCACCCTTTTAAAACAAAGCCTGCTAAGGCTCTATCTAACAAGAATATTCCCTCATTATGCAATAGCTGAATTGTAAAAGTTGTCATCTCACAGAGTGGGTTTCATTGAAGGCAAAGAAAAAAATTCCCTTTCAAAGGAAATAATTACAGTTACTTCTTCTGTGCAGCAGCAGTGTTTATGGAGGATAATTACTATGAAAAGCAATTACTCTATAGCAACAACTGGTACCTTTACCCTACACAAGTATAGGAATTAAAGCTGTGATCATCTTGGATGTTAAGCTCTTCTCTGGGTCTGATTATTGGAAAGGTTTAAGGGAATCCGTGTGAGGTTGTTGTTGTCTGCCACTGCATTACAAGAAAGGTATACTGTATATGTTTGCGTTGTATGAGAAACACTTAACTAAAGATATCTAATTACAAATAAGCAGGCATAAGACCAAGAATTTGTCACCTAAATAATGCATATGTTCATTTGCTTGTTCAGATCTGTATTTTGCAAGCTAATAGAGAAGGTTTGCATGCTTTAATGTTCAATAATACCATTACTTTTCACATGTTGTACACCGCTGCCGCACCTCCTGTCAAAAATGCTTTAGTTTGGCTCTATTCTCCTTGAGGCTTTGCTCCTGAAAAGCCCATTCAGCTCTCATTGATCAAAAAGTGCAGTGCTGGGCAGCTACACAGTCTTTGTTTGAGAAATGCCAAAGTAGCCACAAGGCAGGCATCATGAGAAAGTAAAGAAGAAAGGTGTCAAATACAAAAAAAAAAAGAAAAAAAAGAATAAATAAATAAAAAATGCAAGGGTCTTATTAAATGAGCAACTGGCTCCAAAAGCATTAGGTCTGGTCAAAGAGTATCAGCAAGACTGATTAGAAGGGTGTGCATGACAGTGGTGAGATCAGTGATGTTGTGCTGTTTAGAACAGTGATCCTGAGGACAAGACAGGAGGCCGAGCTGAAGGTGGCAGAGATTAAATGTTGAGATTCACTTTGGGAGTGACAAGGATGGATAGGATCAGGAATGAGTAGTACAGAAGGACAGAACATGTTACATGTTTTGGAAACAAAGTCAGAGGGGCCAGACTATGATGGTTTGGGCTTGTACTGAGGAATGGGGTAGAACGATGCTGAGGTTGGAACTACCAGGCAGGAAACTTAGAGGAAGACCAAAGAGGAGATTTATGGATGTCGTGAAAGAGGACATGAAGCTAGTTGGGGTAGATGATTTGCTGTTGTGACCCCTGAAGGGAATAACTGGTAGAAGTGTGTGCCTGTGTGTTAATAACTGCTATTAATATGATTTAAATTTTTTTTAATGTAGGATGCTCATGGTTATATTTATAAAATATATTGCTGCATTTGTAATGTAGATTTTAATATATACAAGCATTCGCAGACATGCGTGTGTCCCTCGTTTGCCATGCATCCCTGCTTAAGCGCAAGTTGCTGTCTGAAAAATGGCAACTTCTATAACATCTGTACTCTGTGTCTCTGGAGATTCATCACATTACATCATGATCCACTTGCTCAGCAGACATCCTGCCTGAAATGCCTTTCAGGTTTGACTCCTCAGGTCTGGATACAGTGATTTGATGGCTACATAATTTGTCTGCAGGAGAGATATGCCCTCATTTTTTCTCTCTTTCCTCTTTCAACCCTACTCACATACCTGAGGTTGCCTGTCTTCCAGAATCAACATACCCGTTGCAGATTTTACTGTGAACTACAGAGAAGGGATTCAAACTGCAGTAACTTGCATGCTTTTTGAAGTGGGAAATGTACAAATGGTGGAGGAAAAAATAGATTCCAGTGCAGAGCCACTGGTTTGGAGGTTATGAGAACACATTGTTTCTACTTCACAGATGACTGCAGTTACCTGCTTTATTTATGGTTTGCATAGTTATTCTATGCAACATTTTGCCAGATGCTTGAATATATATTTAAACTTATATATGTGTATAATTTAATATCACTGCCAGTCATTAATATGCTGATTGAAATGATTCAGTTAAAAATTGTGATTATAAATTGGGTAATAAAACCAAACAAAAACCACCAATGCTCTTCTTTGCCAGATTTCTGAGCTTGTTAGGTCATTTAAGCTTAATAACATGGTTATTTGCCTCCAAGCTGTCGGTGTAGAGCTTCTCCCTTTAGTTGCAAACTACCTATGTGAGATTAATAACAGGTCACAGGACACACCTGAGCCATTCATTGAACTGTCATGGGGACAGTCAACATCCCCAGCAACCATTAATATCATCTCTCCTGCCCTCCTCATGTGTTATTTCTTCTCCCATTCAACTCCAGGCTGTGCTGTCTCACTCTTCCCTCAGTCCTGATAAAGTATGAAAGCTAACCATTCTGGAAGCCACAGACATGTCAAAGTCAGCTTCCATGTTTGTCTACTTTGACTTCTTGCCTACCAAGTGTCAAAACACAACTGAAGGATATTTCTTGGCCTCTGCCGCAGACTTGCCTTCTCGTGTCCATTTTAACTCTTCTGTCTTTCTTTCCTCTTGGCTTCTCTTGGACAGAAGTCTTCCCCTTGTCACAAGAGTGAAGAGTCACCCCCAGAGTTCTCTTCTCTTCTCTTCTCTTCTCTTCTCTTCTCTTCTCTTCTCTTCTCTTCTCTTCTCTTCTCTTCTCTTCTCTTCTCTTCTCTTCTCTTCACTTTCAGATTGAGGAAATTGGAAAATTGAAAACCAGTTAAATGATACCAAAATAATAATACCAATAATAATGGATTAGATTAATATTGTGCTCTAATGCTGACAAAGCATGTACATTGTATCCATTATTCATTCACTCGTCATTCACACTTGGTGATGGTGAGCTACATGTGTAGCCACAGCTGCCCTGGAGCAGACTGATGGAAACGTGGCAGCTATTGTGCGCCAGCGGCCTCTCCAACCAAAACATTCATACACCACTAACTGGAGGCAAGGAGGGTTAAGTGTCTTGTCCAAGGACACAACAACAGATGACTGGGGATTTGGGAACCTGCTCTACCACCTGAGCCACTGCTGCCCAATTAGTGCACATAGTAGTAAATAAAAGTGTACTTGTTTTGGTTCATATGGACTATAAAATTCTCAATTTAAGAAACAAAGGACTGGTTTCAGAGATGGGGTTTAAGGCCCAGATTAAAATGCATATTGTAACAGAAAGTCAGTTTAAGCTTAAACAGTAGTGCTGGGTTTGTTGGACCCTGCTTCTTTGGTTTATAGAATAATCCAGCAGTTGTTTTGTGAGTTGCACCATTATGCGGCTCTGCCATTACTCTGGTGGCAAGACCTGCTGACATGGACAGCAGTATGGATATCTGGACTGACGATGTTGGAGAGGGATCTACATTTATTGATAAGGTCATCTTATCCGAAGATCTCAGTTATTCTGTTTTTCTTATAATTTAGACATTCATATGATTTATTTACAAAGTTTGATCTTTTCAAAATGCATTTATATGATTCATCTGACAGAAACTGGTTTTTATAACTGAAAAGCCATATATAAAATGCAAATCTCGTTATAATAAATGTTCAAAAGTTGGTAAAGAAGTAGCTTCAAACTTTTGCAAAGGCAGTTAATTTTCTATTTTGTGTGACATTTGGCATAGTGTTGTTAAAACTAAGCTGCAGGACACTGTCTACATGATCTGTTTGTGTTACTGACATAACAGTTTTTATTTTCTGATCACAATGTTGCCCTGAAAAGAGCAAATAACGTTACATTTAACAATATCTGCAAAATTAGTCATTTACTCTCAGCAACACTGCAGAGCACACATATAGTCCTTAGTCCATTAGCATTAGCTAGCATAACAAACATTACCTGTTGCATCATGTTAAGCTGGATGGCAACATGGATATGTACAATTTAGTTCCAGATTGACAACTGTTTACCGGCAACAAATTTATCTTGTATTTGTTGTTGGGAATAAAATGTAGTCTTTCCTCTGCCATGACAACATGTGATTTTTCCTCTGCTCTATGTATGTCTGAACAATCCGTCTCAACCACTTGCCCTTTTATGAAGTAAAGCTCTGTGTTCTTCACATTTACTTTTTTTCTTTTAATTCCACAATTAACGTTTTCCACTGCTCTTCGAACATCCAAGAAATGCACCAGTCCTTCCAGAGTTCCTTGGCATTGTTAATTAACTAGGCAGACACCCATCTGTTGTGCTTTGACATGCACAGAAATGCCACATCTGCAGTGACAGAGGATCTACTTCTGGTGTTTGCCCAGATTGGTCTATAGAAGCAGTTTTTCATGGAACCACCAACAGAGCCCCATATCTCTCAGCTCCTGCAATCCCTCAAACTCCTTCAGCCTTTTACCAATTAGGAATGCATCACATTGTGCTTCCCACTGTTTCTCTGCAGACTCCCTAGCTTTGAACTGTGATTATAGCCCATATAGCCTCATGATTGGGGTGAACAGCTAATCCCAGACTGCAGATCCATAAGCACACCTCCACAGTCCAATTAGCACAAGATTTTTTTTTTTCAGTTTAGATTACACTTCTCTGTCACTTCTTTACTGTCTGTGGTATCCTAGCATAATTCCAACATACTGTTCAGCTGTTCATGGTGCAGTAGGTCACATTTATCATGACAAGCAGTGTTTGAATGAAACAATTAAATTTTTTGGAAAGTTTGGTTTCCAACTCATCTTAAAGTAGACTGTTCAGTTTATTCCCTAATCAATATGCACACAATTATCCAACAAGATAAGCTCAAAAATGTTTTAGGGGATCATTTGGATGTCCTTTGTGGAGATGAAAGATCATTAGCGTTAGCGTTAGAGTTAGCTCTATATGCCACACTTGAAACCCTGCTGGGAGTCTGAATGACTCTCATATCATATGAAGCAAAATCCTCTGATTTGATGAACCAAGACGTGAATTGCTGAATTGCAAGTATGTATATGAAAAAAGCAATATCCTGACAATTATGCATTTCAGCATCATTCTGTAGGATTTTTTTTGTTTTTTGACAGAGCTGAGAGACCAGAAAGAGATGGATGCAGAAAAATATGGAGCAATTTTGAGTCAAAACCATTTCCAAAGAGCTCATGGTCTCAGACTGTTCTATAGATTTTTATGTTAACAAGACATCAACCTGAAGCATTTTTAAAAGAAAAGAAGTAGCCCTGAGAAAACCCTGAAAACTCTGGTCTGACTACCGGAATTTGGATCTGGACCCAGAGAAGTATCTCTGGAGAGATCTGATAATTACTTTGCAGTAAGGCTCTCCATCCAACTTGGTTGAGCTTGGATGCAAAAAGAGTATTGGAGATACTTCCAAAGGAAAGCACTGCCAAATGCGTAGGATTATTTTAAAGACAATTGCATCATTCATTGCTGCTAAAAGTACTTTAATCAAGGATACCACTAACTTTTGTCATTACTGAGTATTGTGTAGAGATTTATGAGAAAAAAGGAAACATAAGATCTTTAAATACAGTAAAATGTTAATATCTGAAAACTTTACTGGATTCATGATGAAATTCTATATTTTTTCAGTAATTTATAAGAAGCTTTTTCAGTTTAAAACATGAAGCGGCAAGATTGGTGATAGCTGTTTTGCTCTTTGGATACTTTTATTGTCAGAGCTGATGTAATCGTAATGTCTTGTCATAAACAATGTAGGGATATATTCTCTGCTGTCTTTTTTTATTCCTTGCATTGTTATAGATGGCTGTCTAGGACCTCTCAGTCAGCAGGATTAGAGTCCGGGATTAAGATTCTGTTCGGTGCACAAGTGGGTGTGCAGTAAGCGAGCAGGGTTGTTGAAACTGCTATCATTATCCTCTTGATATCTCATCATGAACTTATCACCTCAGTGCTCCCTCAGCAGCACTATACACTGCACTTATTGGACACACACAGGACAAAGAATAATTAAGGTATGCTGTATGAGTTGGAATTAAAAAAAAAGTATCCATAACCATATCAAGATAATGTATGTATCGTGGGCTTTTAGTGAAATTTTTTGCACTGTGGGAGATTGTCTTTTATCCTGAGTTCCCGGGTACACTGTAAAATGTATATGACATTTGTTCACAAAATCTTTAAGGGTTGGGGAACTGATCAGGCTCATGGGTGTGTCATAAATGGATGTAAAACAAAGCCCTTGGTCATTTTCCAATGTTCCTGCACTGAAACTGTATTCATGCATCTTTATCAAAAAAACCAGAAAAAACAAACAAAAAAAATTGTCCTAAAGGAACTAAGAGTAATAATAATAATAATAATAATAATAATAATAATGATGATGATGAGAATAACAACAGGGCCGCAGTTGGACCAGCTTTTATCCCAGCGTTTATTTTATTTTATTTCAGTTGAAACAGCAATTATTCATTTTAATGTATTTTTGGCTCATTCACAATGGACACGAGGATTTCCCTTTGAAAACACATTAACATGAGAGTTATTGAGCCTGTGACTTTTTAGCCTTTAGTTGTCTCTCACAGGCACTTATTGAACTATTGATTTAACAACTTTACTTTACAGTATTATTCATTATATCAGTGATTCCCAACCCTGGTCCTCAAGGACCACTATCCTGCAGGTCTTAGATGTTTCCCTGCTGAAACACACCTGATTCAAATTAAATGGTTCTCTGACTAGCTCTCCATGTGTCTGCTAATGAGTCATGAATTTGAATCAGGTGTGTGAAAGCAGGGAGACATCTAAGACCTGCAGGATAGAGGTCCTTGAGGACCATGGTTGGGAATCACTGCATTATATTACAAACTGCAATGTAGCTTATTGAATTTATGTGTGACATTTTAAAACTACACTATCTTATAGTGATTACTTTGAGAGACCGCTGTTATCCTTTCACATGAATATAAGAAACTTGGTAGTTTTTATGTGGAATCCATTGGTTCACCTATGTGTTTTCTACTAAGTTTCAATTATTTATTGCCACATGTATTGTTTTTATGAAAAACCTATACCACCTGTCTTCTCAGCAGACAGATTATGACTAATTTTGAGGTCATCATCATTCTTAGTCAGAGACTGGGTCATTTACCGCTCAGAGGGTAGTAAAGCATTTCATGAAGGGGTTATTTTACCACGCATGCAGTTCTTACATATGTCCCCCCCCCACCCCCCCCCCCCCCCCCCCCCCCCCCCCCCCCCACCCCCCCCCCCCCCCCTTTAAATGACATTTGAAGAAAATTCTGTGACTTGTGATTTGACATTTGGCTTGGCAACATGCTGACAATGTGACATTACATAGCAATTATCGTCATCTCTTTCCTCATCTAAAGCCAGTTCTGTGCTCGTCCATCCTCTTGAAAAATGTCTCTTATTTTAACACATTTGCATTTGCCACCTTCCAACTTGATTTAGTTATTATATTAAGGTTTTCAGCCCACATTTGCATGTTTTATGTCTTCCATTTTCCTTTTTTTTTCCCAAAATCCACTTTATTGCTACCTAAAGAAATGAATTTAAACAACTTTCAAAGCCATGGGGTTAGGATTGAGCATGAAACCAAGAATCCTCCTGAAGCTTTTGTTTGGCCACTTACCACTTTTCAACAACATACAACCCTTCTGTCAATCGGCAATCTATGACAGACAAAGCCAGGCAGCAGATTCTTTGTCTCCTCATCTCAACCGACAGATTAAATGAACGTGTTTGTTGGCTAAATATGTCTCACAGGTTTCCTGTGATCATGGCTGAGCCCTGCAGTCAGAGCATGTGCACATATGTGTAGGAGGCAAAGCGTATGTGTGCTTTTTGCTCTATCAGCACAGTGCACTTTCATAAGATGCCCTTTTGCCCTCAGGATGCTCTTTGCTCACTCAACAATATAATGCATGATATTTGAGGCAATGTCTTGACATCGCTACCAGACTGCAAGGAAATGACAGCTTTCCCCTTTCACAAGAAGCCGAGATGATAAAAGAGAAGAATGGAATCAGTCTTTGCCTGGAGAGTAGAATTAGGCAGTGAGCCGCACCTTTTATTCAGTCTTTATATGACGACAGACCTTGGCAAATAACTTTAATGACAGCACACTGCAATGTTCTGCAGAATAGAGGAGTTGAGAGTGCTGAGTGACACACAAAATCTCACCCTCCCTATCCCATATATGTGTGTGTTCTGGCAAAAGCAGTCGTGTTTTTGCTCCCTTCTTTTCTTTGCAAAATCTGGCCAAGCAGCTGCTGTCAGAAAACAGCAAGGATAGCACAAGCCGTCACCACAGCAACAATTATGGTTCTATTTCAAGTTCATCTTTGCCCACATTAGCATGTGGTTGAATTAATTATATTATCCTCCCATGTCAATCTATCAGTCTCTTCAGTGCCTTGCAGACAGACACGGAGCCAGAGATTTCCCTGATTCCCATGCTTTGCTCTGATGGTACACATTAACAAGCTTTTTGTAGGTTGACTCCTGTCTATTGCAACTGAGGCAGATGACTGCGATAGCCCATTTTTCTCTCATCACTCTCAGACGGCTTGGATGATTAATGGTAAAGCTGCAGACTGTGGCACTCAACAGCCATCCTGGGTTCAGGATGACTCAGTTCTTTTTGCGAGTTGCAGACTCATTAAACATCAAAAGGATTGCTTAATGAGATGAGCTCGGTAGATGCAATAATGCAAAGAATTTGTTATGAAATGCTGAAAGAATTTCAGGTCTTAGTGCTTAGTGACTGCTGTGTATTCCAGCACAGTGTGAGAGCAACACGTACTTATGGTGCTTTGGCGTGTTGCAAAACAGACTGTGCCATTAGGTCTAAGACAGACATAAGTGGTGCTGGGAGATGAGAAACCAGGCTTTTGTCGTGTGTCCCTGACTGCTTGAGCATTTTGGTTGGCTTCCACCTAATTTCAGTTGCTAATACGTTCCTGTTTTTACAGTTTTCTCCTGCTTTCAATAATTTAATATGCCCAGGTGGATTCTAGCTCTACAGAAAAACATGACTTCACTTTTAAGGGGACATGATTTGACAACAAGCTTGGGATTAAACCGACACACCCTCCATTTGAGTCACACTTGTTTTTTTTTTTTGTTTTTTTTGTTTTTTTAGATATAACCAAAAAACTTGTTTCTTTCTAGCAGATACAGTGTTTGCATGCATTTGTGCCAGATGTAGTTTTGAATGTAAAACAGGTAAAAGTCAAGAGTGGTAGTGAATAAAAAATGTTCAGTAGTTACACTGTGATTCACCGGCTATGCAGTGCTGACCTGAGAGGATGCATGGAAAAAATATGGATAAGTCTCAAGCTTCTCAAAGCACCAGGAAATGATAAACAAATGGAATATTGCAAAGGTTGAAATTTGGTTACATTAGTTTTTATAAATTAAAGATATAAAGTACAAGATGGATTTTTGACAAGGAAACAAAAAGTTGAATTCCAATTGGTTAGATTGAAAAGAGGAGACAAACTATTTGAGTGTAGAAGAGATTACGTTTGGCTTTAATTAACACCCTTATATAAGGTTAATCCAGTGCAGTAATCATGTTAAGGAAGTACATCACGTTCATAGCATTTTTTTAAACCAACACTAAAAATGTATCTTTGCATTGATTTTTTATGCCAAAGTGTGACACCATCTGGATGAGAATGAGCTGAGTGTTTTCAATAATTTGTCTATGGCTGTCAGGTTGTCATTTGCATATACTTATACATGCAAAGGCATGTTTTAATTTTTCTAGGTTCATGTAAAATGCTTTCCAAAAAACACCATCAGCATTCAGCTGTGTTTTGTGTGAGCTGCTAATTAGTAAATGTTTGCATGCTAGCACACGTGGTTAAAGCAGTAAACATGCTTGGTAAACATCATCTTTAGCAGACAGATGCATTTAGCTTACACGGCTCAGGTTTTCTCTGTCAGTGTGGCATGCATTGGGTGAACATTGTCCTCTGAGCCAGATGTTACGTGAGGATCCACATGCAATGTAATGCATGTGTGTTTGTGTTGATGTATCTTGATTAGGAAATGTGGAAAAATTGGCTTTCAGGCAAAAACGTCTCTGGACGCTGACTTGAATAATAAAAAGAAGTTTATTACAAAAGTTCAGACATCAAAACAGATTTCTGCAGCAAAATCTGGAGGTCCCAAAACCAGAACGAAGACCTAAAGACCTGATGTGTCGTTCTGTCTTGTATAGGGTTTAAACAAAGAAAATTCCTCAGTCCTGTGTCCTCCAATCATAGTTTGCCTATAGGATGCTCATTTGCATAGAATACATGTTCTTGTGTAAATCCAGTGTGTAGGACAGAGAACCTTATATGGTAAAAACTTGAGTGTGTACCATACAAATGCTATGCCTAGATCCCTCAGTGTCTGAGTTCATTTTCCACTTGTCTCCCAACAGGAACATTTTGCTCAGGCAACATTTATGATAAAAGTGTGGCATGATCCATAAACCGCTCATTAAAATGGGAGCTTAGGAAGAAATGTGAAATCGAAGGACAATATGAGATGACAAAAAGACAGAGCTGAAGATTTAAGAAATGAAAAGACGCAAAAACAGTGCAGATGGAGCAAACATGACTCAACACCTGTAGGGCAAACGTCTTCCTTCCTCACATAACCCCATCTTGTTCTTCATCTCCCCCTTTGTTTCGCTTCTTTCCCTCATTGTTGGTCTATCTGGAACTGTGTGGTGTTTAGTAGTACGTGTTCGAGAAGTAGAGAAAGACCATTACTGTGCTTCACTTCCAACTTTATTCTTCTTCTTCTCTCGCATAAAACCGTCCACTAGCGCCCTCTCTTGGCACTTAACTGCATATTAGAACACAACATTTCCCCTTTCCTTAAAGGAATTATTTCCGCCAGAAAAGCAATTGTAAACAGCAAATCAAAATGTATGACAACTGAAATCCCACAGCAATTTCTTTCCATGCATTTCAAATGACAGTTAGCTGAAATAACCTGGTGGTATCAACAGTAGGAACGTGTTATAACCTTTTAGAACTTGTATTTACATTTGTCATTGTAATCTGGACGTACTGTAATCAAGACACAAAATCAGACCATTTCTTTTGTAATGGTATCAATATTTTGACATATATGTCCTGTACTTTATCTTACAAAACCTGTTAGCCATTGAGGCAAGTTTCTTGTTCTCTGGCTTCGCCTAGGACCTGGTTCAGGTGCATTAGATTGTACGGTTTCTGGCATCATGAACCCATCATAAACAGTGTCCAGGTCCTCAACAGTGTAGGTCAAAGTCTTTTTTGGAAAGAATGTTAACTTGGATGCATTCCATTTCTTACCATCAATTAACAGGTAAGTGTGTGATCCCACCTTCTTGATCACAGTCAGTGGTTCTGTGAAACTGGATAATCCCTTTGGAACGTGGTCAGGTCTCCGGACACGCACAGTGTCATTCACTTGAAACTTGGGCAGTCTTGCACCAACCTTTCTGTCTGTGTACTCTTTACTCTTCTGTTGTTTTTGTTTGACCGTTTCCTTCACTTGTGTGTGTGTCTTTACGTTGTGTGAAACAGGGAGTACATCTAGTTTAGTGCGCATCTTTCTGTTCCTTAGTAACTCAAATGGTGTAGCTCCTGTGGTAGCATGTGGTGTAGCCCGATAGTTTTGCAGGAACTCTGTTACCGTCTGTTTCCACGGTTTGTGCATTTTGTCCGCAGTTTGTAAACAGTCCTTAAGCACTCTATTGAATCTTTCAATAGCTCCGTTAGCTTTTGGATAATAAACGCTTGAGCGCAGATGCTTAACCTCTCTCTCCCTTAGAAAAGTGGCAAATGCATGGGAGGTGAACTGACAGCCATTATCTGAAACTAAGTAAGAAGGATTTCCTTCGCAGCTGAATACAGTAGTCAGAAACTGAATAACAGCACCTGTAGTAACAGCAGGAGCAAACGCAACTTCAGGCCATTTACTATAGTAGTCTGTAAGGGTTATAGCATAACGGCAGTTCCATGTAGCATGTTCAAAAGGACCTATTATGTCAATACCTAATTTTTCCCATGGACCATTGGGAAAATCCACCGGTGTAAGGGGTGCAGGTGCAGTTTTAGCAGTTTTATCAGTGTACTGGCATGGCATGCAAGAAGCTATCGTGTTGTGTACTGAAATGTCCATTTTAGGCCACCAGTAAAGTTCACAAAGTCTCTGTTTAGTACGTACTAGTCCTTGGTGTCCCTCATGTGCCAAGTCCACTACTCTGAATCTGAGTGAAACAGGGACGATTAGGCGATCCATGCCTCTTAAAAGGAGTGATCCATCCACCGCTAGTTCATCTCTGACGTTGAAGTATGGAATGAGTTCAGGCGGCAGAGCCTTCCGGCATTTTGGCCATCCTGTTTGGATCTGATGTCGTAGTTGTGCCAGTTCAGGGCAGGTGTCGCAGGCAGCAGTGAAATCTGCCAATGACACAGCATGTACAGATTGCTGAAACACAGCAGCAACCATGTCTGGAACCTCAGAGGTTTCCTCTATAAAGGAGAGTGGGAGTCTGGAAAGGCAGTCAGCTGTCACATTCAGTTTACCTGAACGGTAAGTCACATTGTACGTAAAGCAGAGTAGTCTAGCTGACCATCTGGCAATTCTCATGCCAGCTCGATCAGTCCCTTTGGATGTAAGGAGGAATGTCAGTGCCTGATGGTCAGTACGCAGAGTGAAGTGATGTCCCCACACATAGGTTCTCCACTTCTCTACTGCCCAAACGCAAGCAAGCGCTTCACGTTCTATGGTAGAATATTTACGTTCAGCAGGAGAAAGAGTTCTGGATGCAAAGGCAACTGTTCTCTCTGTGTTATCTGGATGGGTCTGAGTAAGTACGGCCCCCAAGCCATAATCAGAAGCGTCAGTAGTCACTTGGGTAGGTAAAGTAGGGTTGTATAGTGCCAGAGCAGAGCTGTCTAGTATCAGTCTTTTAATGTCAGCA
Source organism: Melanotaenia boesemani (assembly GCF_017639745.1). Taxonomy (NCBI): domain Eukaryota; kingdom Metazoa; phylum Chordata; class Actinopteri; order Atheriniformes; family Melanotaeniidae; genus Melanotaenia; species Melanotaenia boesemani. Next base: position 19,125,988 of record NC_055684.1, on the reverse strand, counting down.
AAACTGGACTCGGCCTCATCGGTCCAGCTAAATACCAGGTCAGTAGAGTCTCTAAGAGCGGCACGTAGTGGTTCAACAACCGTAGCAAAGTTAGGGATAAACTTGCTGTACCATGAAGCAAGTCCAATGAATGATCTCAGGGAGTTTGTGTCATGCGGGGCGGGTGCATGAGCCACTGCACTGACTCGGTCTTTGTCAGGGTGCAGTCCATCTCTGGTGATGGTATGTCCTAGAAAAGACAAAGATGCCTGACTGAACTTACATTTGTTCATGTTCAGTGTGAGTCCCGCTTCATTCAATGTGTGTAGTACTCTCCGTAGGTTGGTGTCATGATCCTGTTGGGTGGTGCCATAGCAGATAAGATCATCAAGGTAGACCTGTACACCTGAAAGGTTAGCAAATATGGTAGACATCATCTTTTGGAACGCTGATGGAGCTGAAGCGAGGCCAAATGGAACTCGGCAGAAACGAAAAAGGCCTTCATGAGTGATGAACGCAGTGATGTCACGGCTATCCGGATGTAGAAGCATCTGGTGATATGCAGAAGCCAAATTGATGGTAGAAAAGACAGTAGCACCTCGCAGATTTGTAAGCAGTTCATCCATATGTGGCAAGGGGTGACAGTTCCTCCACCTCTCCTCTGGGTGACGACGATGGGGGAAACCCATGGGGATGCATCAATACGTTCGATGATACCTTTGTTTTGCAGGTCTTTAAGTTCTTCCGTAACAGCTTGTCTCACTGAAAATGGAAGTCTCCTCAGCTTTTGTTGTACTGGAATAGCATTTGGTTTCATTTTGATCTTGTGCACAAAGCCTTTTGCACATCCAACTTCTTGTACTTGTGCCAGTGGAGCAGCTAGCGGTGTAGTTGGTACCCCTGTTGCAGTTTGTGTTGCGAAGGTTGCAGGCTGAGAGTTATGGGCAGTACTGGAGCTTTTTGTAGGGATAACTCTGTTACCCTCAACACGCATATGTAGGGCTGTGAAGAGATTCAGGCCAAGCAAGGCAGCACCTGACTCAATTACCATAAATGAAGATGTAGCTGAATGATCCTCATGAGAAACTTTTGCACATAGACGACCAATAACTGGTATCTTTTCTTTTGAGTATGTGCACAGGGTAACCGTAGGCTCAGCGAGTTTGCATGTTGGGAAGAGTTCCTGGTAAATACTCGCAGGGAGAATAGAAACAGATGAGCCTGTATCCACAATGAGCTCAACATCATGAGAATGTTCATCAGTTTCAATGTGTACAGTACAGAGTATTTTATCCTGAGCAGTGTCATTCATGTAAAGCACAGTCAGTTCTTTTATCAGCACCTCACGTACCTCTCTTTGAGTAGATTTGCAAACTTTGGCAAAATGTCCGACTTTTCCGCAGGAATTGCATTTTGTTTTAGCAGCAGGGCATGACGGTTTATTAGCAAGGTGATTGGTAGATCCGCACCGGTAGCAGGAACGACGTTTACCAGCGGTTGGAGTGGCGGACGCCATTTTCTTCTTTACTCGTGGTTGGGAGTGTATGGCTCTCACTGATGAAGCAGTAGCGCTAGCATTGTCAGAAAGGACGTCGGCATTACGTAGTCCAGCTTCAGTTTGTAAGGCAAGTGTGGTAGCTTTAGTCAGGGTCAAGTCCGATTACAGCAACAGTCTGCCTCGTATACGTGTATTGGCAACATACTCTATTAACTGATCACGAAGCATCTGATCTTCCATGTCCCCAAACTCACACGTGGCAGCCAGCTCACGTAGCGTAGCAATAAAGTCATTGACAGACTCACCCGGTCGCTGTGTCCTCTGTCGGAATTTGTGACGTTCTGAAAAGTGCAGGTAAAGGTACGGAAACAGCCATCCTCGTCGCCAATTTGTGGTGTTTAGTAGTACGTGTTCGAGAAGTAGAGAGAGACCATTACTGTGCTTCACTTCCAACTTTATTCTTCTTCTTCTCTCGCATAAAACCGTCCACTAGCGCCCTCTCTTGGCACTTAACTGCATATTAGAACACAACAAACTGGAACATCTCTCTCCTTATATTTTCAGAGCAGCATTGGCTCCACTGCTGTTGTTGCTGCTGTAAATTCTCACACCACAGCACACCCTGCATCACATCTCCAGTTCTGCTGAGGTAGGCTGATCATCCCTATACTTTACGGGAGGAAGGTCAATTCTGCAGCTCCTGTGCAGTGACGGACAGAGGGGAGGGGTTGGCCGGCTGAGGAGAGGAGAGCATATGGTTAGTTATCTTTAATGTGGAGGCAGATGTCTCTGTAGTTTGGAGATCAGTGGGCTGGAAACATGTCATCCTACAATTATACAAGGGAATATTTGTAGTCTGTCTTGTCAAGAGGCTAGAGCTCTCACCTTTGCACATATGGCTTGACATAATGTTGGAATGTCATCTAAGCTTTTAGTTTAGTTATCCTTCCATTATCTATACCGCTTCGTCCAGTGAAGGGTCACGGGGAAGCTGGAGCCTAACCCAGCATTTAGCAGGTGAGAGGCAGAGTGCACCCTGGACAGGTCTCCAGTCCATCACAGGGCCTAGTTGTTTCCTACAAATAAAAAAAATAGTAGTAATTACACATGACCCTTATTCAATACGATTTTAATGTATTTTCACTCCAAAAGGTTAATATTATATTAGCTACTAATCATGCAGCAATACTGTGATCAGCATACAAAGCCTGCACTTACTAGCTTTGTATGTGTGTGTCTTTTTCCCCCACAAAGACACAGTCATGAATAATTGAGGACAGCCTTGGACTATTTTAATTTGTCGAAGCCATGTCAACATAAAAAAAAAAAATCTATCCCTTTGCTGGATTATCAGTTTTTCTACTTGTTCTTCTTCGATTCTTTTACCTCATTTCCTTTAGCTGCTTTTGCCAGGCCATTGTCCCGTTGTGAGAACACTGCTAAAACGAGGTGAAATGATGTGTGCAGAGAGTGGTTTGGGCATGTGAGACTGCTGCTTGTTTAACTTTGCATAGCTCTGTAGCCAGCCAGCCAAACAGACAGACCGGAAACATGGCTACACACAGTGGTCCATCATGCCCCTCGGTTGCAGAAGCCTTCACCCATAGTAACACTCCACATGCCAGTTACATAAGTGAAGAGAATTCATCTGACGGTGCTGTGTGAGGTGATAGATTATATACCAGGCTTGTAGCATACTCTTTGCTTTTCTCAACGCAGTCAGTGGTGTGTCCCTTAATACCAGTCTCATGTTCAGCTGCTCACTACCCACCCAAAAGTAGCTAACCAGATGCAGTTTGTCCCTTAAAATGGTCACAGAAAGCTGCAAGGTTAGAGCAGGAAGGATGGAGGAAGATGCTGTGCTGTCAGTCTTGAAGAGTGATGAGAGAAGTCAATCCAGAGGTCTTACAGGTGTTGGTGCCCTGTTTGACTATGGGCCACAGGGGAAGAGAGTACCTGATTAAGAGGATGTTGGTGACCTGTCATACAAGCCATGATGAATGGAGAGGGAGGCCAGAATTGTGGGGCCAATATCATCTACCTACCTTCCTTGAATATGGGTGAAGCAGAGCATTTGAAAGAGAGAGAGAGATTTTAAAAGCACAGAGTGTAAGAAATACCTCGGGGTAAAAATCTCAGAATGCAGAGAATGCAGGACAGTGAAAAGATACAGAGAGACAGGAAAAGAAACACTAAAAATCTAACAGTTCTGGGTTTTTTGGGTAAAAGCAAAAAGTCTGTGTTGACTCCTTATATAATGCATTTGTTTTCAGTCTTTGCAAATTGTTTTGATTTAGCGCAAATTCATTTAATAGTGGCTGAACCATAAAAAAAGCACAGGTGTCCATTAATTCCTTATTTAAAAAGATAAAAGGATTAAAAACTCATTGCTGATGAGGACATGTACCAGACAATTTATCAGCCAGCATCAGTGCTACCTGGAGACAGCTGGTTGTAATCATCAGGTTAATCTGATCAATAAAAGGACTTGTAAAATACATTTGTCTAGGCTGTAGGCAGATTTTGTATCGGGGAACATTGAGGTGACATTTCCAAAACAGTGATTCAATATGGAAATATTTTTATTAAAGTATATAAGCACTGACCATGCAAATTTCTAACTGTAACCCTGCATTTGTAACATTTACCCTTTAACCCTTTGAATTCATTCTAAGCCTATTCCTATTTTTTTGCAAGCAACAGCAGAGAAGAGAAGTGAGGAATTGTACAGAATTGTGATGTATAGAATGAACGACTGTTACGTTAAAACCAGACCAGTCTCATGGGAAAACATGAAATATTTTTTGTCATGTAACAGAAAATTTTGCCATGATGCAGATAAAGACAAAATCTGTGTTTTCTTTTGTGTCTGCCATCACTTTAAAAGTCAATCCATACATGCATACATTTTCTTGCTGCTAATCTGGGGTCAGGTCACGGGGACAGCTGCCTAAGCCTCTTCCTAGCCACATTTGCCAGCTCGCCCGGGGGATCAAGAGGCATTTCAATACCAGCCAAAAGATGTAGTCCCTACAGCGTGTCCTGGGTCTCCCCCCAGTGGGACTTAGCCTTTTTGGCTCAGCTCCTTTTTCACCACAACAGACTGATGCAGAATATGCATCATTGCAGACTCTGCACCGATCCACCTGTGGATCTCCCGCTCCATTCCTCCCTAACTCGTTAACAAGATACTAAGATACTTGAATTCCTCCACTTGGGGTAGGAGGGGACACTCCAACCTTTTCCGGCTAAGGACCATGGTCTCGGATTTGGAGGTACTGATTCTTATCCGAACCGCTTCACACTCTGCTGCAAATCACTCCAGCAAGAGTTGGAGATAATGGGCTGATTAAGCCAACAGAACCACATCAAATGCAAAAAACAGAGACCCAATCTTGAGGCCACCAGATCCCAGGGGACATGGCAAGAAGTTGCGGCTCTATGTGGATTACCATCCCAGTGGTAATCCACGTAGTCGTGAGGAGATGGAGGTGGTGAAGATTGAAGAAGCAGAAGTGAGGCTGTAGGGCCGACACACTAGCTATGCTACGAAGGCAACCAAACAGACCTGGTCCCCGGGGTGCCTGACTGGGGCATTTGGGTAGGTGCCACCTGGCGCTGACTTCCTTGCCCCACCCCCAGGCCTGGCTACAGGAGGAGGCCTCAGTGACCTGCATCCAGGAAACCTTGAACCAATGTTGTACTGCATCATAGAGATTGCTGGTGTGGTCCCTCCCTAGAGACCTGTTTGCAGTGGGCGACTCTACCAGTGAAATAAAGTACCTGACATTATAGCCTCTAGAATCTTCAGGGTGCACAAACCCCTCCACCATGGTAAGGTGGCAGCTCAGGGAAGGAGACTTTAAAAGTAATATATTTAAAAGGGACATCTTGTTTGTTTTTCCAGCATGTTTCCAGCAAAGGAGTAAAAGGATAATATGTGTTATCACAGGGTCTTTTTTAATGCATTCCACAATGTTTTCCTAACTTTAACTACCTCATATTTAATATTTAACATTATGATTTGCCATGTGTAAGTTAGTGGTCAGCTCTGGACTCAGTCTTTGCTCTTGAACTTGGTTGTTGTTTATGTAGCATCACCATCAAACCCCTCCAAGCTTCAAATGCAACAACCATCTGAATGTAACAAATTGCTGTGACACAGTGTTACTTTATGGACCTGTTTTTGCATCTAGTGTTATGAAAAAAACAGCTAAAATTCTGTCTGAGAACACAAATCAATAGACTAAAGTGACATGATGATTTCACTGTGAGACTGGGTTGATAAAACACAGGTCACTGTTTTTGCCAAGTTCTTCACAGTCTTCTGACTTGCTGTGAACACCATTAAAACTCGACAGTCCTGAAGGAAACGGCGTGGGCAATTAAAAAAAGACATTCTGTAGTTAGAATAACAACTTTTCTTTCCTATTTACTTTTTCTTATTTTGAACGTGTAAAAGATGATAAGCTCCTTCCTATAATATTAAAGAAACATATATTATTATTTTGCTTATGTCTGAAATTAGGCAATATTTTACTCACAGAGCTTTACAGTAATAACGACTTGCCCAAACCTTTGCATGAAACCTTTGCATGCCATAGTGTTAGTTCACACAGCTCCCCTCTAACCAAAGTAAAATACTGAAACTAACAAAATCTTTTTTTTTTAAATGTCTGGCTATGTTGTGCTGACAAAAGATATGTCAGCATTTGAAGCTTTTTCATCACCACCTGAATTTATTGATAATCCATTGAACAAAATAAATTTTGGCACATCTGTTCCACCTTCTATGCCTGAAAATGCTCCAATTATTACATATTAAATATCTTTTTATGAAACACAATGTTTGTTGCATTGTCGCAACTGCCTGGAAGTCTCATGGGTATATGTTATAGAATAGAAAGAGAGGAGGGATTTCAGTCCAATATGTGAACCAAAGACTGCAGTCCTTTGCATATGCAGTTGTACTTGTGTACTTTGTGACATCACATGTATTTGGGCAAAATCTGTGGAATCCCAGGCTTTTCATTTCACATGAGATGGCTCTGTCCACTCAGAAAATTGTCAGGAAATATCTCCAAACTTGCCATATTTCCTTTTCAGAGGGCCGTTAATTAAGTGACTGTCAGACGACAGACATAATGACCTCCCAGTGGATGTTCACATGCCTGAGGGAGAGTGCTTCAGAATGAAATGTCACAGTGAACACCAGGCATTTGCTCAGTTTTAAGTATATCGAAAAAGGCACATAGAGAGGGAAAAAACAGAATTAATCCACACAACCATGCTCTTTAAACTAATGTCCCGAGATGTAAGAATGCCCGAGATGTAAGTACATAGGTTCACTAAATTTCTTTCTGGGAGTTCAATGAATTATTTAATATCATGCTCCTCTTAATTTAGTTTACAATGGAGAAATCGCAAGACCTGTTAAATCATTGGATTTGTGCAGATTAAGCACAAATTCTATAAAAAAAGGAGAGTTATATATTTATTCCATGGTCTGGGTGAATACTCGATTCTGATTGGCTGGAGGGTGTCCATTAAAAAGTGATAATGGACACTTATGAAAGAAGTTCCGGTCAAATGGACTTATTGCTGTAAATTATTGTGCTGACTAAATGGTAGTTGTAACCATGGCAACAGAAACTCCGATCCTGGGCTGCAGACATGCCAGATCATGTCTGTGACGCGCATTCCTGTGAAAGCAGGTGCAGGCTTATTGGGCTTTGTCAGTCCAGGAGAAACGAACATGGCCATAATTTCTATACAAAAAAGAAGAGGGTGACAACCCAACTGGGGAGTTGGCAGGTGGATTCCCATAAAAATTGCATTTTATTTAAACATTTTCTTTTAAAACAATTAACAAAACATAAAACTGACAATTTCCCAAAACAACCCTATATGCCAGGGTTTAGATCGTATGGAGGGCCAATGAACTGGATGAGCTGGCGGATATCCAAGCGGAGCCAAAACAGCAACCTTTCCTCACACACAGTATAGCGTAGAGCACGCTACTTCACGGAGGGTTCACGCCTCCGCGTTGTCCATTAATTTATAATGGCCACCTCGTTGGGCATTATCCCATACATATATATGTATGTATATATATATATGTGTATATATATATATATATATATATATTTCAAAAGTTCTTGTAACATTGCAGCTCTCAATGAGTTTTATTTAGCTGGGCTGAGGAAAAAAATGGCTGTAAAGCTTGGAGACCCCTGCATTCAACAAAACAGATTTAGCAGCTGTTTTCTCTTTAAACAGCATCAGTTAAAATATTTTTCAGGTGGTTATAAAAGGATGAGGTCTTGCCTCATAACTTATATCCACCAGGATAAAACTGCATTTAGTTAAATAAATAAAATAATAAAAGCCTACGTTTCTTATTGTCTTTTGGGAGCAGTTTTCAGTCCAAAAATCTAATTTTTCTGCCCATTAGCATGGATTTTGATTGAGAAAGAGAAATGTCAGTTCTTTTTCTTCTCTCTTAAGTGCCAGACAGAAAATGTCCTCTTCATTTTAATAAACCGGCTAATAAACCGGTTAATATACATATATATATATATATATATATATATATATATATATATATATATGTATATGTATGTATATCTATCTATCTGTCTATCTGTCTATCTGTCTATCTGTCTATCTGTCTGTCTGTCTGTCTGTCTGTGTGTCTGTCTGTCTGTCTGTATATATGGTTGGTTAATATGAACAATATATTTGCCCTTGTGTTTAATTTTTTTTATCTGACCTGAGACCTGTGAATCAGGATGTTGTGTAGACACACCCCACTATCTCAGATCAGAGAAACCACACATTTAACAACATATTGTGTGATGTGACAGTAAATAGACTTATTTCTGCTTTACTCAGACCTCAATGCAACTGATATATTCCTTTCTCTTGTCAGTGTTATGCAATCATTTTCACAGTAAACCAGTCAACATTTTTTGTATAATATGCAGACATTTTATTTGCACTTTACTGAAATCTCAAAGCCTCCATCACTATGGATCGAGTGGAGCTATTTTCTCTGAGCCTCAAGTTTTTGAGAAAGAGTACTGCTGATGCTTGGAAAAATGGCAACAAGTCACTAAAGAATACCTGTGGGAGATCTTGTTCTGTCCTGACACATCTCTTGTCATTATTTCATTCCCTGCCTTCACACTGACTGCTGTATAGTAAAATGAAAAGTGGGAAAAAAATATGGAATCACAGAAGTGGAGAAATAAGAGAAAATGTATTTAAAGGAAGTGAATTTGACTATCCCCCTTATAGTTTTATTTTGTTAAATGAAAACTGTGCAGTATGCTCATTTTCTGGGCTGGTTCAAGGGAAATAAACAGCATCCACAACTGAGTGGATGTCTGATGGGGTACAATAGAGCCCATTGAAACCCTGTCACAGAAAAATGAGCCCTCTTAGAATAGTAGTGTTATCTGTGGGGAGGAGGAATGAGGAATCTCTCTGATATGACAGTTTCACTAACAGTCTCTGACAGGATCCAGGAAGCCACCAAGACCTTACTGTACTTGCATGGATCAGACCAGTGTGTATGAGTATCTTTGAGTGGATGCCTCTATTTTTTTCCTTTCTCTATCCAGTGAAGTGTGACAGAGCATGCATACTCTGTTGCCTTACAGTTAGACATATTCACACCTGGTACCTTTATGACTACAAAGAAACCGTTAAGGACTACTGGCCATTGATTGTTGTGAGCAGTATTGGCTTCTTCCTCTTTCTCTCTGTGATGCTGCTGCTCCAATAGACCACACTGTACAGGATGGCTGATGCCACCACAGAGTCATAGAAGGTCCTCAGGAGTGCCCTCTTTACTCCAAAAGACTGTAGTCTCCTCAAAAGATAGAGCCTGCTCTGACCCTTCCTGTACAATGCGTCCATGTTGTGAGTCCAGTTCAGTTTATTGTTTAGGTGAACACACAGGTAGTTATAAGAGTCCACTCTCTCAATGTCCAGTCCCTGGATGGTCATCTGTGATGGGACAGCAGACCGGCGTTTGCAAAAATCCAACACCATCTCCTTGGTTTTTCCTACATTGATTAGGAGAGGGTTTTGCTGACACCAGTCCACAAAGTTCTGCGTCAGTCCTCTGCACTCCACATCGTCATCCTCAGTGATCAGTCCGACAATCACAGAGTCATCTTAGAACTTTTGCAGAACACAGCTGTCTGTGTTTTGTCTGAAGTCTTTAGTGTAGAGGGTGAAGAGAAACAAGGCTAATGATCATTTCTCATGGCATCTTGTGTCTGTCCCTGGGGAACACTACAGCGCTGCGCAGCACAACCGGCTCTTCCCTGCTGTAATCAATGCATGCAGGGGACCCCACACACATCAATAAATTGGTTTTAGTTGAAAGAAACATGGCAAATCCAAGGAAAAAAACAGCAGATTTGCGTACAAATAAGTATATCTGGTTTGTATACACATAGTTACAGAAGCAGTAAGCTATCAAATAGTTAAAACACTAGAAAAGAAAGGAAACAGGTCAGAGCTGTTGCAACAAGCATCCAGTAGACCGGCGCGGGGTGAGAACAGTTGGTTTAATAAAAGGCAGCGAATAGAAATGTCTTTAACCCTGACTTTAAATTGCTGAGAGTTTCAGCAGACTTGCAGTTTTCTGGGAGTTTGTTCTACATGTGAGGAACATAAAAGCTGAACGCTGCGTCTCCATGTTTAGTCCTGACTCTGGAAACAGCAAGTAGATTTGACCCTGATAACCTGAGGGATCTGGTTTATTCATAACAAAGCAGAAGATCCTGAATGTATTTTGGTCCTTAACCATTCAGTACTTTGTAACCTAACAACAGGATTTTGAAGTCAATTCTTTGACAGACAGAAAGCCAGTGTAAAGATCTGAGGGCTAGAGTTATATAATTTACTTTCTTGGTCATAGTGAGGACTTGAACAGCAGCGTTCTGGACACTGTTTTTCATAATTTGAGCAAGTAGCAGCATGTAGATGTTGAACAGCAGTGGCCCCAGGATAGAGCCTTGGGGAATTCCACCGGTTATTTTGGTTCACTCAGATGTATAGTTACCTACCTATAGACACAAAGTAGTCCCTGTCTTTTAAATAGGACTCATACCGATTAATTGCAGTGCCAGAAAGTCCTACCCAGTTTTTCAGCTGGTCTAGTAAGATGTTATGGTCGACCATGTAAAATGCAGCATTGAGATCTAGCAGTACCAGGACTGAAATGTTTCCGCTATCTGTGCTCAGGCGGATGTCATTAAAGACCTTAACTAGACCAGTGTCAGTGCTGTGGTGTGGCCGAAAACCTGACTGGTAGACATCAAAACAATTATATAGTGTCAGGATGTTGTGTAGCTGTTGAAATACAGCTTTTTCTATAATCTTACTAAGAAAGGGGGGGTTTGATTTTGGCATGTAGCTGCTCATGAGTGACGAGTCTAGGTTTTTCTTTTTCAGTAGTGGCTTGATGACATCTGTTTTTAGGGTTTGAGGGAAGACACCTTAAAGCAAAGACTTGTTTGCAATCTTTGAACTCTAAGGCCATGCATCCTGAAACATTCTTAAAAACCCCTCTTGGCAGGGTCTCAAGACAGCAAGTGGTGGTTTTCAGGTGACCAATGATCTCATCCAGGTTTTTAGGACTGATTGAAGAAAAGTGTGTCATGGTGTTCATGTCTCTGAGTGAACATAGGGACATATGTCCTGACCCTGGCATTGAAGCACTGACTGACTGCCATATTTTCTGAATTTTGTCAGTAAAGAAAGAAGCAAACTCATTACAGGCCCGGATGGATAGAAGTTCCTGGGTTACTGACACAGGAGGATTAGTTAGCCTATCAACCATAACGAACAAGGTACAAGCATTATTGCTGCTCTCAGCAATGATGTCAGAAAAGAAAGATCATCTTGCATTTCTCAGCTCCAGATTATAAATCATCAGTCTCTCTTTACAGATCTCATAGTGAATCTGCAACTTTGTTTTCCGCCACCTGCATTCAGCTTTTTGATATTCTCGTTTTTCAGTTACCAGCGTGGCACTTTTCCATAGAGTTCTCTTTTTGGCAACTATGACTTTCACCTTGGCAGGAGCGATGACATCAAAGCGGTGATGCAGCACGACATGGGCAGTGTAGCAAAATCCACTTTTTGGGCTTATTTTTCTGTGAAGTCGCTTGTAAATATTGTCACTCACAGGTTGAGGGTTCCTCTGCTCCTTGTGTGAAGCCCTCCTGTTTTTCTCACAGCTGTCAAAAAAGCAATAGGAACAGAAACTGGTGTCCACATCCTCGTTTCCTTAGTTACTGCAGGTGTCCCAACTGGCACTCCCCTACCCATGCGCACACACACACACATGCACAACTTCCCTTGACAAAGAACAATGACAGTGCCCCTATATAACTAAGGAAATATGTAAATAAAAATATATAATATAATAATATATATATATCTGTATATAGATCTTAAAGTCTCCATGTGAACAAGGCAAGCAAATCAAATACTATATAATAGGGAAAAGGAGAGAGGGGTTGCACTTCATTATGAAACGGTGAAAGTATAATGGTGAGGTCAGGAAATATTTCTATGATATTTCTAAATCTGTAAATCGTCTTTTCTTCTTTCACTCATGACAAAAAGCAGCACAGTCTGTTATTGTGACAGCACTGCAATACTATTATTCTGTGTTCTTAACTTACTGCAAGTCCTAGAGGCACATCAAAATGCATTTCATGTCCAAAGACCCCGCTGCCATCCGGTGCGGTTTTAGGAGCAGACATCCCAGTAGGAAACGCTATTCAGGATCAAGGTTGCATGTTCTCTGCAACCTGCAACCTCACCTGTATTATAACTGTTCTAACATGAAGGCACACAGAGGAAGGCACCAAAGCTCAATCTAGAAACATCTCTCAAATCTGTACGAGAATGTCCTCTTGTTTAAATTTAGTTTGGACAAAAATGATTTAAGAGGGAAATATTGCTGTTTAATTAACTTTCAAGTCCCCTTTATGATATCTGGAAGAGTTTAACATGGTATGGGCTCTTTTATGCTCAGTGTTAAATAAGTATATAGACAGAGCAATCTGTATCTGTTAATTAATTTTATGTGTATTTCAGTCAATTTTCATAGATTGTGTAACCAAAATGGAGCAAAGTAGTAGCAAGTAGTACCATTGGAAACCATTGGGACAGTACTGCACATGTGATGCCTTCATAATGAAGTGCAACCCCTCTCTCCTTTTCTCTTACAGTATCTCTACAGTAGAAAAATCTCATCATAGAAGAGTCTTGTTGAGCATAGTTGGATTGTGTGCCCGAATGTGAGGGAAAGAGATGAAGAAAGATTAAAGAAGTGGGTGAAACTGAAGAAACTGGTGATTTGTCAGTAGTCACTCTGTTACAAACCCTGCTCTCTCTCCTCTGTCAAGACACGAGGAAGCTGATGTGAGGCAGACACTGCAAGTCTTGTCCTGTCTGCCTTACTCCTCATCATGTTTTCTCACAGATGAACTTTTCCCTGCTTATGTGTGACAACTCTGAAATTCTCCCTCTGCCTCAAACTTTTCATGAACTTCCTTTGTTTTTACAAAGGCTTTTGGGAGTTGAGAGCAAATGCAAAATCTTTTTCATATTTTGTTTTTCTTTCTTTCTTTTTTATGAAATTCTCTGGCGCCTCACTTTTGAGATCATGGCATTGCACATCTTTGGTAAAAGTTTTTGAGACTTCTACGAGGTTATTGGAACTGTAAAGACAACGGAAAATGAAGGCGGCAACCATCATCTTTAACTTAGCAGTTTACTGTTTGGTGCATCGGTTGAAAGAAAGCCGTGATGAGAGTAAAATTGGCTCAGACAGTTTGCTTTTGTTTTTTCTAAAGCAAGCTTCACTCAAGAGTGCTAATCTATCAGAAATGCATTCAAGGACAGTTTAGCCGTCAACTGCACGGGAAATTTCTAAGTGTTTCTTGGTTAGATTTTGCTCCCTAACCTCTTTCATGCCTTAATCAATTTATCCTAATGATTGAAGTGGATTAAAAAAATCAGTCTAACCTATTATCTTCCCTTCACCTATAGTTCCCCCCAGTGATCAAGCTGGAATTAAAAGGTGCATCAAAAAGGAATTAAACAATTAGCTCAAAAGGACAGGTGGTCATTCTACATAGGGAAATAACACTGTTCTGAATTTTAAATTGCCACATTATTTTTGCTTTTTTTCATCATTCAGCCAGAGAACACTGAGATTGTTTCTTTTATTTGACCTCATTTAGCTCAGAAGGTGCTTTGTAAACCCTGAAAAGGCCAAAGTAAAACATTTTGGATTAGACTGTTGAGCTTTACAAATGTGTTTGCCGTTCTTGCAAAGATCAAAATGTCAAATAACCAATCAACAATTTGTTGATGTGACTGTTGTGTCTAAGTTTGTACCCAGTATTTGGCCTCTAATTATGGACAATCTGTGAAAATTTTAACTTTTTCCCACAAAGTTACCTTATTTAGACAAAGAAGAAGAATACAAACCATGATGTTAAATTGAATCCCTCTTAGAAAGTAGCTACATGTTTTTACTGACCTTTCCTTCTTTCACCTCTATATTACAGGTAAAGTGTTGAACACAGACCTGCGCCACTACCTCAGTCTGCAGTTTCAGAAGGGCTCACTGGACCACAAACTCCAGCAGATTATACGGGACAACCTCTACCTACGCACCATCCCCTGTAAGTGCATTAGGCAAATGTATACCTTCTATTCCCAGCACTCGAAATTACCTGCAACACAAACCAGGGACCACTTATAGTGCACACATGCTTTTACCTAAAACACCTTATGGGAATAATTAAGATGCTCTGAGTGCATCACACAGCTGGAAATCCATCACAGAAGATACTGGAGTTATGTGTTCCCTTTCCATTTCATAAACCCTCTATACACACACCACAATCACTAAAGCATACATACATACTTCACTCCCCCATTGTCATTCATAGCTCTCTATCACACATTCCACAACACGAACACTTAAGCATCACCATAGCAACGCAGCCAAAGACATCTCTTAAACCCCATGTAACTTATTTACTTTTGTACCGTATCATCACAATGATCAAAATAATATTCTGTCCATAAATAACTTAGCTTTTTTTTTTTATTTGCTGCTCCACTTTCCCTTTCTGACACTCCACTCAGCAGGGCTGTCAACACCGATTATTTTTTGCAGAAATCAGTAATAGAGTGGTAAATAAGGTTGGTATTGTGGACTGCCAAGAACCACACCAATGAACAGCTCCTGAGTGGGAAAATAATAATAATAATAATAATAATAATAATAATAATAAAATTATGCTAAAAGGAAATGTCTATTCACTGCAGTATATTTCTAAATCAAATATACTATTTTTCTACTCAAGTATTGCAAAACTGTTGATGCATTAGTCAGGAGAAATCTTGCATTAAAGTGGTCCTCATTATTTGCTAAGAGTGGGAATGTTTGACATTGGTGTGTTTTGAGAGAGAAACGTTGAAATAACTGTTTCACACAGAGAGAAACCTTGCATTGGTAAAATGTCAGAGCTGGGGAGAGAAAAGCTTTTTTAGTCTGACGCCCCTGCATTTTCTAACCAATCAAAAGGTTTTGAGAGATTCATCGTTGAAATCTTTTAAATGAAATCATGGAAATGACAAACATTAGAGGCGATTTGTAAGTGCAGCAAAAGTACAAATTAATGTCCGGATGAAGGTTTATGTGGGTTGCAGAAATACAGTCCATTTGCCGTGCTGCTAAATTTAGAAATATGATTTTATTCTATTAAGGATTTTTAAAGAAAACTATATCTTTCCTCTGGTAAAAATTTGTTCTTAATTTCCATATAAAAAAAAAGAAAAAAAAAGAGGGAAAGGGTTATCATTGAAAAAAAATAAAATTAAAAAAGCTCATTTCTACACAAGTGGAACATGGAAATTAATTTAAAAAAAAATTGGTGTTACTCAATGTAAAATTGCATCAACAATAGATTTTAACCTTGTTATAGTAATTAAGAAACTGTGATGATTTTCAAACAGATATTTTGGCCCAAATATCTCTTATGTCCTGCTGTAGATGCTGCACAGAGGAATATAGCTGAGCTTAGTCAAGGTTTTAGTTGCACGCAGAGCAGCTGCTCCTGAGGCGATGACAGACTTTTAGGCGCAGCACTGTCACAAATAAGCAACATCTTTGCACTCGTGCCCCCCAAGGCTGGAAGTTGCTTTGCCTTGTTCACAGGGAACTTGGATGCACAAGTGTGACATTTTTCGAGAAGTAAGCTGCTTACCTTTCATGTATATTTAATTTCTTCTCTTTTTTTCCAATGTTCAACAGGAGGGATCTTTCTGTCAAAACCCTCCCTACCTCTTTTCATTCCCTTCTTTCCAGCTCTTTCTGTCATGTCCTTGTTTGTTCCTTTTATGTACCACTTGAGTCATGTTCTGAGCTGTGTTGTGTCCTGGTTGGTTGACTTCAACTTGAATAGTTATCGTCAAAGTTCAGTTGCACAGGGAGTACTTTTGGGTCAGTTCTCGTGGTTTGATGGAGTTTGAATGCGGTAGGATTTCTATTCCAATGCTGCTCTTCCATTTAAACAAGCATACAGTATGCTTGCACTGCCATATCTGTGCATATACCTCCAACTTCAAACATGGTGGGATGGATACTTCATATTCCATGTACAGCAGCAGCAGCCTTAACCACTATTCATCAGCAGCAGCCAGTGCTCTAGCTGCATGAGTCGGACTCTGTAATCTCCCAGCTTGATTTACTGTCTTAATGGCAAGAGACCAGAACTCGCACACTGATGGCGCCTCCATCATTCACTTGCTCACATTCAGTCTCCCATCCTTCACCCTGACTGTTTCACTTTTGATCTCTCTCAGAGTCACCCATACCTCCGTTTTTTTGTTGTTTTATTTCTCTTTCGTTCAGATTTCTTTATTTAAAAGATTAACCAAACACAGAAAATGGCTATACTTTACTATATAGATTAAACATCTAAAACAGAGAAAATTATAGCAGAAATCTGCAGTTTACAAGCATGTTCCAGTTAGAGATATTTTGTACAAGCTGAAATATTTACGTTTCCAATGTTGAGATCACGAGGAGCCTTTCATGTCACAAAGAACCAATCTGGGCCCAAGATTGCATCCTAACATATAGATTTTAGATTCTCCTAAATATACTGCATGTAATAAAGTGTTTGGTGTTTGTACTCATGAACTTCAAACAAGATCTGGAGAATCAGTTGTTTTCTCTACAGTTGTGTTCCCTGGGGTGTTGCCTGAGTAGAGAGCATAGGAGGCTGTATATGGCACTGTTGGAGACATAGTGTTTTTGTTTATAGCACATCAAAGACACTTCTTCAGTGAAATCAGAACAACATTTGTATGGACATATCTGCTATCTCAGTATTCAGAGTAATATACAGCTCAACAGATAAAAAGTATGAAGTGACAAGTGTCATCAGTGGACACACTTACCTGCTATAAATCACCAAAATTACTGCAGTTTTATTCACTCAAACGCTTGCTGAATATTGTTGAGATTGTACATTTGAGTGAGCAGAATAAACTCACCACAAAATCTCATTTGTCTTATGGAGACATCTGTTGTCTTGAACATTTCAAGAGCTGCCTATATGTGTAAAAGTTGGGATATTAACATTTGAACATGACTGTTATGGGTAACAAGTCCAAAAGGAAGGCTCTGTGATTTTCGGGGTTGTATCAATGCCTTTGGAAAAGCACATTCATGCTTTTGTGATGGTGATGTTAATGCAGAAAATACAGTTAGATTTTAGAGCAACATATGTTGCCTACAAGAATCTTCTTAAGTAACATCCATGCATTTTTCAACAAGACAACACAAATTTTACGCAATAGTGAGAATTAGGAAATACAAAGGTTTGGATAGTTGCATTTTATGTTTTATTCCTGGCATGGAAGCTCATTTCCTCTGCAGAGAGCCTGCTGTCTGTACAGGGAAAGACCCGGTGGTCTTCTTCAGTGCATCATTTATACACATGGATGAGGCAAATTACATCATTTGACCCAACTTAATGTGAGAATAGATTTCCACTGTATGGTCACAGTACAGATATACCTGATGACAGTGTAAAAGCACCACATACAATATTGAGGAACAAATAGAAAAATCACAATTTCTCAATACAGTACATTACAAAGTCATGGCTGCTGAAGAAGAGGGTTTAGGGTACTGACCTGCTTGCAGTCCTGACTTCATGCAATCCTCGACAGACTGCATGAAGATTTTGAAGCAAAAAGTGGGTCAAAACAACACTTTAAACTCTTCATTTAGTATCCTCAGTGCCAGAGTGTTTTGAGAAAGAATGGCAACATGTCATGGCTGTAAAAGAAAAATCTTATTATTTGGTGTAAAATACAAAGTTTGACAATGTTAACCACTGGGGAGTGCTCCTGTCAGAGTACCCTGCTCATTGAAAATTGAGGCTGAAAGCTACCCAGTGTTTTTTTTTTTTTTTTTTAATAACATAAGGTCATGTTCAAACATCTGTGCATGACAAGTTGATAGCAGCAAAGCAGACCACAGTACAATGCAGCCACAAGACAAATCACTTTCTGGAGAATGGTGTAATCTTTTTAACTCCCACAACTTACCTGATCTCCTGCAGTTATTTCACTCTTTCTTGTAGCTTTACCTTTAACAGTGCTGGAAAGGTTTAGCTCCACTTCGTTTTGGCACTGAAGTTTGACAAGCCATTTTCACACTGTAGCAAATCAATATGTCTTCAACCTGTCTTGCAAGTATATGTTGAAGAAGTCAAAGTTAGAACAAAACAAATCACTAAATGTGTTGAACATCACAGCTGATACTAGAGAAGTCTATCTGAAGGTAGCTTTAAACCCAAAATGTGTGTGCCAACCATACAGACAGCAAGAGGATTAGCAGACTGGGTTTGTGTCACAGTGCCAATGGTCCACTTTAGTTAACGACCACCAAGCTGCTGTCCTCTCACACAAGTGCAGCCAGGGCCACATAGACGCACACAGCCTAAATTATATTGTATGTATTTACACCACATTATTGTGAAGCTCAGCTGGCAGCAACAAAATTCAAGACACTAGACATTTGAATGTTCTTTGGCAGCTTTCGCTGTTGTTCTACTTATTTCTACCTCATTAGTTACAATTTCATTACATGTTATGACTCTTAAGGAATACATCCATAGCATAATATAGCACATAAAAAATGCAGTTTTCAGAAGTATAAAGGCTATTGGACACATGGAAAATAAAATATAAACACCACTGACAAACCGCTCTTCTAGTTACTGCCATTCATACACCATTGTAGTGCTTTATCAGATTTATTCCTATAAATTCTATAACTCAGCAGGCGTAGCTTGACAATTTAGTTTTAATTTGATATTGTCCAAGTTATCTGTTTTTATTTCCAACCTCATGGCACCCATTTACTCAACAGGAGGACAGACTGAGCTGCTCTGAGCTAAATCAGCTCCTGTATTTTCTGCACTACTCACCACTGTCTTGGTCTCTTTTGCTCTTTCTGTTTTTTTTTTTTCTTTTTCTCATTGACAGGGAGAAAACCTCTCCATTTTATAAACCCAATCTCACATGTTTGTTTACTTAACAGGCATTGCTACTTGCAGCAAGACTATGAGGTGTAGGTGGGGCTCCTTTAGGGGGTTCTCCATCGGCTGACCATTGTTCTAGCAAACTCTCCACATTGTGAGTGCTCTGTAGTGATTCATAGAAAGGCTGAGACAACTCTCCACATCACACATTGATACGGCTTTACAAAGTAACCTCTGCACACTTAGTGAGAGATGTTCCTTATATATTGTTGTATAATATATCTTTCTATTTCATAATGGAGCTTGTTATGAATAAAACACAATATAGATAAACATGCTTAATTTCTTGTTTAATATGAATATAATATATGACACAATATGACATCTTTACAGTAAACTACCTGAGATAGCTGTCCTCATAGTATATTATAAAAGTAAATGATTAACAAATGTACCCAAACAGTTTGGTATTGTAGTGATCTTCTTTCTTTTCCTCAGTTTCATCATCAAAGCCCTAAGCCTTTTTTTTTTCTCACAGCACCATCATAAAAATATGCTCAAAATTGTCATATTAAATTTATGACCTGCCTCTTCTGACTGACTACCTCTGATGTTCACATCATGACATCTTCTCTGTCGACAGCAACAAAAGAAAAAAAAAAATAGACTTCTTTTTCACAGTGAAACCTCACAGGACTAAAGTAACAGTTTATTTTAGATAGACGTATGTAAACATGTCATTTTAAGTACTGTATATGGAGAAAAGAGTTAAAGGAATAGTTTGATATTTATGGAAGTATGTGTCCGAGCATGAGACTAACACTCAGCAAAGTAATCCTGTAATGCATCCCCTTGTCTTTCCTTTTCTTTCTTTGCAACGCACGTTCCAGTCTTATTACAATTTATAACGTGAATACCGAAAAGATGTTTTTGGGGGTTTTTGTAATGAATTGTCCCCACATCCATGCTGTTTTCTTTGGAAATTGTTTGTCTCTACTGCATCTTTTTAAATACTTTTCCTTGAATGCATCATTTATACACGAGTGAGGCATAATTTGACCCAACCCAGTGTGAGGCTAAATGGCAATGCCTACAATAAGAATTAGAAGAAGTGCTTTAGTAGCTGCTTTAGTAATTTTGCTGCATTTACGCTATGGAAGTTTAGCAACTCCACATAATAGAACCACTGACTGATCCACATTTGGAGGCATATAGTAAATATCACTGTGACATCTAGGATCATTTCTTGGGGAGATTGTTGGCAGGTACAAAACTGTGGCTCAACTAATTGGGCTACTTGGGACATTTTTCAGCAACCAAAGCCAGCGCCTATAGACAGACAAGTTAGTAATGAGAAGCAGCAGAAACTGGCATTCTCACACACACGACGCAATGTCAACTGATTTTTGGAACACAAACTGTGGTATCAAGGCGACCTGTGAAAAGGGGTTTCTCTGACAATTTTGTGTGTGTGTTTGCTTTTAGTCATCTGCTAAGGGTGCAGAGAAGCTGTCAAAGTCTAATTAGAGAGAAAATGTAAGACTGGAAAAACAAAAGGCAATAGCAACAAAACAGGCCATTGAGCTGGTAGAATCTACAGTTTTTTTTATTCTTGATTAGCATAGATTCTACAAGTGAAAAAAAAATCAACTTTGTAAATGCAACAGGCTTTTCTAATGGGAATCAACAACAGGTGTATTAGAAGATGTGGATGCCATTTAGAGTTTCTTTTAATGTAACACATGTATTCTGTTATTGAATATGAAAAATACTATTTTAATTTTAAAGATAGAATTATGATAAAAACACTCATACTGTTCTTTGCTCCCACTATGTGTTGCAATTGAATCCTGGGAAATCTTAAAATCATATAGATTTGTGGGAGAATATTTAGTCTTAACAGGAATCTTTTCTGTATGCGCTTTGTTCATTCTCTCGCTGTGAGAATCTTCTGTGCTGCTGCAGGGCTCCCTCGATGAGCTTTGTTTTCTTCAGGCATGCTGTTTGCAATGATCAGTCACAACATTAACCCCTAAAGCATGACTTATTAACTTAAATAAAAGTATTTTTTGTCATATTTCCTAAAACCTTTGCTCTGTCCAGACAGTAACATTCTTGTGCTTTTTTTGCAAGAATCCACCATGTGTGAGTAAAAACAAAATGTTATTCTTGGATGAGTTTCTAACTGGTGCTAATCTACTTCTGCTTCTACAGTTGCCATGGTTACTAGCTTATAGGTACATGGGAGACTCCTTGGAGGAGCTTTGAGACTACAGCAGTGAAGGAGTTCTTAATTCAACTTGAAAACTGCTAAATATAAAATCTAAGCATTCTTGGGTTTTATGGGTAAGAAACATTTATCAGATATTGGGTATTCAACAAGGTGGCTGATTAGCATCACGACACTAGGACATTTTTGCCTCTGCCAAATAAAAATGTATATCAAAGAAAAAATAACAGCTTCCTAACATTGTGTAAATAATACTGGTGTCACTGTTAACTCACCATTTGTTCTAACAGAAATGGAATACATCAAACATTACATCCATTTCAGTTATGTTAGTAGTAAGCCTCTTCTAGTGTCCTTTTCAGGAGAGAAAGAAAGGTCAATGCACCCTGCTTAATATTGTGGAGGTTGCCACTTTGGGACTTAAGCATTCCAGACCTTTCAAGGCATGGATGCAGAACCATTAGAAGAGTCTTGTGGTGTCTGGCTATGAAATGTTCACTATGGATTTCTTATATCCTGTGAGCTGTGGGGGTGGGGTGTCTACTATATCTGCTATATGTCAGAGCTGGGCATGTTAATGTGTTAATATCATTTTAACGCATTAATTGTTTAACACAATAAAAAAATTTTTTATTGCGCATTAACGCAGGGTTGTTGTTAAAACTTCTTGCTCAATGGCCACATGCAGAGGCTTGCAGTCCAATATCTCCTCCTCCATGTCTTATCCTGCTGTAGCGATGCGTGTGATGTAATCAGGAGAGAGCCGGTTTATTAAAATGAAGAGGACATTTTCTGTCTGGCACTTAAGAGAGAAGAAAAAGAACTGACATTTCTCTTTGTCAATCAAAATCCATGCAAATGGGTAGAAAAATTAGATTTTTGGATGGAAAACTGCTCCCAAAAGACAATAAGAAACGTAGGTTTATATTCTTTTATTTATTTAACTAAATGCAGTTTTATCCTGGTGGATATAAGTTTTGAGGCAAGACCTCATCCTTTTATAACCACCTGAAAAATATTTTAACTGATGCTGTTTAAAGAGAAAACAGCTGCTAAATCTGTTTTGTTGAATGCAGGGGTCTCCAAGCTTTACAGCCATTTTTTTCTCAGCCCAGCTAACTAAAACTCATTGAGAGCTGCAATGTTACAAGACCTTTTGAAATACATATATATATATATATATATATATATATATATATATATATATATATATATATATATATATGCATTGCAACACGCAATGATGAGTGGAGATGTTTCAGCTCCATAAACGGCAACAATGCACAGGTTGATGTGTGTGTGAAGAATACAAACCTCCTTAAACATCTGAGAATCAATCATAACACAGAAGCAGAGGTGATGAGGTTTTGATGAAGCGAACTAAAGAGGAAAGGAGGAGGACAGGTGCTGCTAGGGAGGAGACAGACATTACTCTGGGTCCTTTGGCGCTTCAGGCAGGTACTATCAGGTACTATCAGAACGAGAAAATGTGTAACACACTGGTTTTTGGGAAAGTGATTTATGTCTGTCTCCTGCTGGTTTATGTTTTTGTGCTGATGTTTAAACAGCAAAGGTTCCCTGCAATCTTGCATATAAGGCTTCCTGTTATGTTTTTGTGCTGTAATATGTGGTTATTAAATAACACATGAAATAAGTAGTAAGTGTTACAATAAATAGCTGCATGCATTCAGCTTGAAGTAGTACATCCCTCAAATCAGCACACTTCAACAGGCTTATATGCAGTCAGGTAAGATTACCTGCAGAGTAGATCAGGTATCATTAAACTAATTAGTACTGGGAATAAAACAGACACTGTCAGCTTTTAGAGAAATATGCGAAAATAACATCAATAGGTCTAATTTATTTTGACTAATGGTTAACTGATTAATTGTAAATAAATGGATAAATAGATGCTGAGGTGCACGTCACTGTGTTATTTAACACAAACTAAACTGATTGGTCCAGTTCCACCCAGTGTAGCTGCTGACCACAGAGAAATGTTTAGGTATTCCAAAGGCATCTATAGAGTCCTTTAACATCAAAGAAATCACCAGAATTACAGTCCACAACAGTAGATGTGTATTTCTGAATAAATCACGTTTTCTTTTTTATTCGTGTGCTTGGAAAAACCTTTCAGTTGGTAAAACCTAAAATGAACATAAAGAGAAAATAAGGAAGGTGTAAAGAACTTTACTATAAATATCTTTGATGCCCTGTGGCAAAAGGGGCAGGTTAGGAGACAAGAAGTAGAAGAGAGCAAAGAGAAGAGGACAAATTGAGATGGAGGACGAGAGAGAGGGAGAGGTTTGCATGAAACACAGGTTGTTCCCATTTTAAGATAAATTTAGGTCTTTATTTTGGTCTCTTGAGATGTGTCTGTCTATTGCTCTGTGTGTTTAGCTTTTGCACCTCCTGCATGTCATGACCCTTTCATAAAGGGCAGTATGAAAGCATGGAAACTTCATTTCTTTAATCAATATTTTTGTAATCTGGTGCATTAATACAGGGAAATAGCCTTTTTAATGTCTTTCTTTTCACAATAAAACCCAAAGAACTGTAAATAGTGAAATGATGTATTATATATCCAGTTTACTCCACATAAAAAAAGTGGGCTGGTCTTAAATATAAAACTCCCGGGCGGAAAATTGATTCCTCTCCAGGCCTGGTTAATTATGGTGATTATCCCAACTTAAAGGTAGAAGCTATTTAGGCTATCTATGGCTGTTACTGAAGAGATTGTTAGGTTCAAGAATATTTAGTTAGCTTTTGGAAGACCTATTGTAAATGTTATTATCTGGAAATGTCGTTGTTAAAGGTGGCAGAGGATAAAAAAAAAAGAGCGTACCAAAAATCACTAATTACTTTCAAGAGTAAGGATGGGTTTAAAAAAGATTAATCAGCCAGTAAAAAGTCCATAGAGTCAAAATAGTGTTTAAGTAGAAAAATTTTATTTGGTTAAATTAATTAGTATGTATATATGTGTATATATATATATATATATATATATATATATATATATATATATATATATATATATATATATATACACACACACACACACACACACACACACACACACACACACACACACACGGACAAAATTGTTGGTACCCTTCGGTTGTTGAAAGAAAAAGTCACAATGGTCACAGAAATAACTTGAATCTGACAAAAGAAATAATCAATAAAAATTCTATGAAATTTAACCAATGAAATTCAGACATTGCTTTTCAACCATGCTTCAACAGAATTATTTAAAAAAAACAAACTCATTAAACAGGCCTGGACAAAAATGATGGTAGCCCTAGAAAGACTGAAAATAATGTGACCAAAGGGACACGTTAATCCAAGGTGTGTCCACTATTTAGTATCACAGGTGTCTACAAGCTTGTAATCAGTTAAATAAATTAAATAATTCTGTTGAAGCATGGTTGAAAAGCAATGTCTGACTTTCATTGGTTAAATTTCATAGAATTTTTTACTTTTGTCTTATTCAAGTTATTGCTGTGACCATTGTGAGTTTTTCTTTCATTAACCGAAGGGTACCAACAATTTTGTCCACGTCTGTATATATATGGAACTAAAATTGTTTGATTCCTCTGGTGCTCTACAAGCACCTATCAGGTTTTTGTAGTAAGATGGCACCAAGGTCCTTTAGGATTCATTACAAAATGGGATTCACCCTTCTGAAAAATGTATGGCAGTTATAAACAGATATAGATCAGAAAAGCACTCATATCCTGGATCTCTTTTATCTTAGGAATCAACAGCAAAGTTATGTCTGTCAAACTTGAAAACAGAAACTACAACTGCTTTTACATGTCGATCAGCCACCCTCATAATGACTGTGCACACTTGTCGGGCTGGAAGACAGGACTGTAACTGAAAAGTGGTGACTTTCTTTTGCTAGGTGTTTAAGCCTTTAAAGTGTTGATTTTTGGCTGATTAATTACATTCAGAACCTGCAAACTAGGGAAAGAAAGAAAGAAAGAGGCAACATTTTTACTTTATTGTCCCATCACTTGTTTGCACCTTTAGTTCTTATTTGAAGCATGCTGTGAACTCGATGTTTACATTCTTCTTGGTTTTCCAGGTACCACACGGCTTCCTCGAGAGGGGGAGGTGCCTGGTGTGGACTACAACTTCATCAGTGTTGGTGACTTTAGGATTTTGGAGGAGAGTGGACTTCTACTGGAGAGTGGAACATATGATGGTAAGTACCTCAGAATAGTGAAATGTGTGTCACCTGTGTGCTAGGATACATTTTCCTATTGGATGTAAAGAGAAAGTGTGTTCATGGAGTTAGTTAAACCTTTTAAAAAGACAATCAACATGTCTGAACAAATAAAAAATGTGAAGAAGACTAATGATAAACTGTATTTATAATAATAAATTGCTTTTTTGTACAGCGTAATTTGAACTTCAGCTACAACAATTAAAAATGGAGCCAACCATCTGTTCATGTAGGAGTCAGTCGCTCAGTACACTCCAACTCTTTTGCCTATGTAACTTCAGTGGTTTCCTTACATCGGCAGCCTGTAGCCCCAATCACTTTCAAGTGCTGATTTTTCTAAAGGTAGCCCAACCCAAAATGTGATGACCACAGCAGAACACAATGAGCAGGAAGCATGAAAAGCAATAAAAGAATGATGAAGCATGGATTAAAAGCACATTCAATGGCTTTGCTTAATAAATCTTAATTATTTTTAGTCACTTAGTCGCTCTACCACAAAGCATTTTTTTCCAAATAGGATTTGGTGTCTGCCGCAGAAGTTAAAGGAAAAACTAAAAGTCCGGCAACAGCACAAATGCAAATGAGAGTTGCCTGTATTTCATAATGTTTCACATATTTTTGACACTGCCCCCGAGTGGCAGCAAAAAGCTAAATCTCAGATGTGTGCTTTATTCTTGTTCATTATTCAGATACCCATTAGCTGCCATTAAGGTGGTAGCTCCTTTTTCTGGGGTCTGCTTTCTACAAAGAGTTACAAAAGAGCATACATCTGAAACCAAAGGTGGACAAATGTAAACCTTAAATGAGAAGGGTAGCTAGCTTGGACAGATCACCTACAGTGCTGCGCCCATAATTTAAAAAAGTAAAAAGCAGAACAAGATTTTAAAAATTTTGCCCAGTGTTTACACATCCTTACATACAATTTTACTTCACATTCTTGTAGAAATGAGCATATTATATTGAGCATCTTTTGTGTTCCTGAATATTTCCTATTCTCTATGCCTGTGTTTATTTTTGTGACAGCCAAACATTCACAGATGATGACACGGTGCAAGAATAAACAATTCTTCCTCTGTTATTTTCAGTCTTTTTTTTCCTCCCACTCATGACACACACACAAATATACACAATTGTTTTCAACATCAACAGCATCACTGCTCAGCTTCTGAGATCCTGGCTATAGCCCCAGTTAAATGGTTAAAATGATGGAAATCTTGTGCTGGTGGAATTGTAACTGTTTAAGAAAAACATTTGATTTATGTGAAATATATAATTTGTTTCTTAGCTAAACTGTCTCCTAAAGGCAAAATGTAATTTTAAAAAAAGACTGTACTAGTAGTTTTAAATGTAGTAAAAGATTTCTGTAATGTGATGAGGGATGCCAAACTTTTACTGCCGGCATCAACAGAGATGCAAAGAAATGGATGAAACAAGCTCTGCCTACTGATTTTATATTGATTCTGTGAAATCTGTCTGGTTGTGACCAGCTATGAGACAAACTCCTCTGACTTACATGATACCAGAATTTTATCAAACTTTTTCTCCTATATTTCCATTTAAATAAATCACACACACACAGAAGTGTAAATTTAACACACATGCTTCCTCATGTTTGTACAGCATGTCCAGGAACGTCAGTTAACATTCACACAGTGTTCTGTGGATATGTAAGCAGCTGTAGCACCTGCTGGTGACCTTATGTAAATCAGTAAACCTCCTGGTCCTACCTTCACACATCAGGAGGACCCACTTGTACTCTTACTTTCAAGTCATGGTTTATTAATGGGATAAATGAACTGGCTCTTTTTCCTCCTTCTCTGCTTTCACAGACACAGCCAGTACAATATTGCACATTGCAAAATGTCCACTACATAAACTCTAGGAACATTACTCTCTTTTCTCTCCTAAACTGCATATAAATGTTGGTATAAAAGCACCTTTATGATGTGAAGTTGTCGGCAGCAACTGATATTTAATAAATAGACAAGAATAGTTGTGCTAAATCCAGTAAGGCGTTTACACAACCAGGGCTATCTTGTCTTGGACAAACAGCTAAGCATTAACCTTTTCTTACATCTTGTACTTCAATACAGCATAAGAAGTTGCCCTGCATTCAGAGGTCTTGGAAAGTCAGACGGTTGCAGTGTATTTGTGTCATGAAGGGATTGGAATGGAGGATTTCTCTCACATTGCACAATGATTATGGCAATAACATGATAATCTCCCCCCTCTCTTTAAGCTCATTCTTTTTTTCTTTTTACTTTTTTTTTTTTTTTTTACTGCAAATCCAAGCTGCTGTGAAATGGGAGAGGATTTTCCTAAATGTTTGAGGGGAAACCTCTGGTTATGTAAAATGGACTGACTCTGGACCATTCTCTTGTTCCATTGCTTATGTTGCATCTACCGAGATAGCAGCTGACTTCAAGCAGGATCCGTCTCCAGACAGGCACAAGTCTGCGTTGCAGTTGTAAAACGGATGCAACTGTCAAGGTGCCCGTGTTGAGTGCAGGCTTCAGTGGGCAACACGTATGGTCAGAAGGCTCTAAGCTGATCCAGGCTGGATATGGCATTACTTAAGAATCCACATCTTGCCCAGTTCAGTTCCAGGCCAGATTTGGAAGAACAAATCCATAGGCCCGTTGTGCCAAAAGACACTGGCTCAGATCTGTTATGTGGATGTGGGCCAGAACTTGTGAGAACTCAGGGCCGGAACAAGGTCAGATGATTTTTGCTATCTGGGTAGTGCTGCCTAGAACATGTAAAATTAGAAGATAAAGTTAAATCCTTTTTGGCGTGAGAAGAAACCTTATGGTGGATTTCTGCTTTTGTGTATTTGTAAAGTTTATTAGCATTTAAGGATAATGGGGTGTAAATTCTGAAATTAACTGTGATCAGGGCCTACTAGGGTGGCTTCTTCTCACAGTACTTAATAAGATGGTAATACCCCTCCTTACCAGAAAGAGCACAGGGCTGCACAGCCACAGAATAAATCCTATAGATGTGTTGCAATAGATCATCTAAGGAGGAAAATATCAGGCTGTGTCGCCTACGAGCTTTCCTTCGTCTGTGAGCTGAAGCCAGGTGAGATTTAAACATTTATAGAAAGGTAACTGTGGGCAAAGAGGGAGAAATGGAGAGCAAACCAAGTAAGAGCATATAATAGAAAGACTTGATATATAAGCATGCTGAGCTCCTCGGCTCCCTGTGGAAACCCCTGTTGCGATGCAAGCAGGACTGGCTTGACTGTGTGCAGATGTGTAGATTAGCGTCTGAAAAGTTGGAAGGTTTTGGTGTACTATCCCTGAGAGGAAACACTCCGATAGTGGCTGGCCCCCCTCCTCTTTACTTCCTCTTAAACCCAGTCAGCAGAATCACTGAATGACCGCTGTGGCAGGGAGCGTTGATCTCTCAGTGGCATGGCAAAGTTAAAGAGGAGCTGGAAATAATCGGATCGAGGAAAGGGATTTCCTCCATTTAGTTGTGCTTGAAGTGGAGCCCTTTTTTTTCCTTTGGAAAGACAGAAATAAACAAGGTCATTGGTCCTTGTGTATAGGTCACATGGTTTTTAATTCTTCATTGAAGTGCTCATGAATAACATCAGTTTATTAGTGTACTGTAAGTGAGCTTTGCTCAAGGTGCTGAGCTAATGGGATTCTTAGCTAATCATAATGGTCTCGCTAATAGCCCCAAATGACTTGCCTGAATGCTTATTATGTTAATGGATCCTGCATAATGGTTTTACTTCACTTTGAAAATATTTTAGTGGTGTCATTTTACTCATAATTTTCCACTCTCTTGGACTCCTTTATCAATGACTCTGTTATAAGTGATCCTGTTAATCCTTCATTTTCTTAAAAAAAAAAAAAAGGTTAATCAAAAATGGGACTTTATGTACCTATTCAGAATGAGAATGTTTCAGTGGGTCCAGGGCACTCTATGGTTGGTTGGATGCATGCTTAATGCTACATGTTGGGCCAGAGGGTCTCAGGTTGCCTGGCAAGCAGAAGCATAAGCCATCCGTGCCAGTAATTCACAGCATGTCTTTCTGGGTTTTTGGTCCTTCCTCAGTCTCAGTCTCTCTGAGGTCTAAGTTGAGCTGCTCTGTTCGAGCAGAACAGAGCCGCCAGACAAAAACCGAATAGCCCAGTGTAAAACTGGAGGAATAGCTGCCAGGAATATGAAATTCTTAGGGTTTTTCTTTCCCCCTCATCTTTCATCGGCTGCCAAGTAAATGCTAAATTCTGCCAAATCAATATCCACTTCACACCAGTTGTTTTGGAGTGTCTGTGGTGTTAATTAGTCAGATATTTTTTAGGGAAGGAAAACAACATAAGATTAAATTGGATTTAAATCTAATTGCAGCATTAGGTCATAGTTGGACGCCAGTGACATTGTGCAACTGTCTGCTTATCATCCTGCTAAGATGAAAGAGCTCATGACCTTGTGTAGCTTATACATAGTGTCTTTGACAACGGAAATCATTCATTACTAGTCGCTGATTCTCACCACCATGAAATTGCCTGCACACACTTTGAAAGAGGAGGCTGACTCTTCCCGGCTCATCAACCCTGTGACACTAGGATCACCAGTAACATTGGACAAGCTTCCTACCTCATCAGCTTATGAGGCTTCCCACCATTTAAAATGGAAAATGGTGTCACAAATCTTCCCTGACACACTGCTTTCACATACCTCTGTATCTGCGGCATGCATTTATCAGGGGCCAAGAGACATGTTTGTAAGTGATTAATCACAGAGGTACCTTCTGGCTGATGAATGTCAGCGTGTGACAAGAGACAGGAAGGGATTAGCCAACACATCCAATATCTCCCTGCTATCATTATGCAACCCCTGTTAATGAAGCCATCTTTGACAAATGCGGATGAGTGTCACTTTGTAAACACAGAATCGCACATCAACAGGGGAGGGGTAGGCTTTCATCCAGTGTCCCTTTCCTCCTCAACCTTGACGCTTTGAGAGAGATCAGCAATAGTTGCATTAACCCACTTTTCTGGGTATTGTTGCTGGAATGCCTGCAGAAATGAGGCTGGGTCTGAGATGGGCTCACTTATCAGAAAAGCTGTTGTGGTGTTGGTGTTACTGCTGTAAAGCTGCTGCAATGACTGTGATGTTTTCTTCAGAGCGCTGTGTTCTCTCTGCAGTTTATGCAGTTGTCAGCTTTCCTTCTTTATACCAAGCTATAAAAAGATCTAGAGTTGATAAATGTTGCTCTTACAAAACGGTATTTGTTATGTCTGCATGTTCATGCTTAAGTACATCAAAGATTCATAATACCATAGTCTCCTTCACAGCTGGGACCAAATGGAAATCAGATCAAGTTTATGGTGGCTAATTAAATTGCTGAAGATTTCTTTTTTTCCCCAGTTGTATTTCTCCGTATACTTTAATTAATCCAGTCATATATCATGGTTTAGCTGAGATTGCTTATTGTAAGAACCAAGTAAATGTTTGACCTTGCAAATGAATTGCCGTAAAAAATAATCTGATGATTTTGCATAAACACATCTGATCAAGCGGCATTTAGCAAACAAATAAACATAATAAATAGTTGGCATATGAATTAGTACGCACATTCTTTTTACTCCTCAAATGATGCAATTTTCTGCCCCTAAATTGAGTTCCACATATTGCTTACCAGCTGTATGTAGATGGATCACCCCATGAATAAATGAGAAAATAATTTAACAAAGTTTTGCACTCTTCTCTGCTTTCTTTCAGAGCACTCAGATCCTACCAAATATTTACTATCCATGACACTAGGCCTTTCTTAATCAGGAGGAAAACAAGATGAGAGATGGATAATTGCTGTATTGAGTGCTCGGTGTAATTAGTTGAAGAGATTTTAATGTTAATGTTTTAATGTTGCATGAGTCATGACAACCCTTTGGTGCAGTTGGGAAACCTGTAACATGTCAACCTTGCTGATTTGTAACACAGTAAATCAATTTATTAAGATGATGGAAGACATGATGAGATGGATGATTCATAATGTAACAAAACAAATTTAACTGCATTATTTTAGAGGTAAATCCAACTTGTTTTTATTCTGTTCTTCCTCCCTCTGCTCCTCTATCCTTTTCCTCTGTAAGGTAACTACTATGGGACCCCAAAGCCCCCAGCAGAACCCAATCTGGTGCAGCCTGACCTGGTGGATCAGGTGCTGTTTGATGAAGACTTCAGTGGTGAGGTCCCAAGGAAACGCACTACTTCAGTCAGTAAGATGGATAGGAAGGATAGCGCTCTACCCGAGGAAGAGGATGATGATGAAAGGCCCCCTCTGGTCAATGGATTGCCTGGTCAGTTAATTTCAAAACACAGGATGTAATATTGAATAACAGAGATTCTTCCATACTTTGCTTGTTCTCTGGTTGTGGAAATTCCAGGTACAGCCAATATCACTGTCTGCTTTTCCTGTAAGATAAAGATTTTCCTTTCTCAGATTTTATAAAGCATTTGAGGACATCTTAGTCTGTCACATAGAGTAGCGTGAAAAGATAGTCAGAAATCATTATCTGCATCAGACTGATCACCTTCATAAGCCTTCATTTCTCTTGCTTCAATTTTTTCAATATGCATTTATGAGTTATCTGAGTTGTTTTATTATGTGCCTGAAACGGATGATTTCTTACAAATAAAAATAGTTGCAAACTTTACTAAATTTTAAAAGTATGTTGTGCAAGCTGAGAAAACCCCTGGGTGTTGTTCCAGAGCTGCAAACAAACTAACCCAAAACATCTCAATGCACTGTCCCAAAATTTTTAGATGTTTCTCTGCTTTAACACATGGTCAGTCAGATAAGACAGTGGCCCTTGAGGACTGAAGTTGATAAGCCCTGACATAGCTCATACTCCATATCCTGGGGCAAAGCCAAGGGGTGTCCAAGGGGGGCCATGGCCACTAAAGCCTGGCCATCTCTGTAGTCACCTGAGAAAACCAATTATGAAGTCCTTTAGAAAACTATTTATCTACTTATAAATTTGGAGATGTATTAAAAAAACTAATATTTAATTTATTAATAAATAAATAAATAAAAATTTATCTTACAGGACTTTCCATGCAAATGCAATGTAGTACCAAAAGTTGTACAGAGTGTAAAAGCAATACACACTACTAATAATCAAAAGGAAGCGTGAAAAACACACACACTACCCCATCCCAGCTCCAACCCAATTCTATCCCAAAGCAAGAAAGGTTTGTGCTCTAAAATGAAGAAAAAACTAACAATAAAAACAATACAAAGCACTAAAGAACTGAGGAAATGTTTTCATGTATACGTTTCTCAAAGCTCATAGATTTGGGGAAGGAAACATGTAAATAAAATTTTTAATTCTGAAATCTTAAAATTTTATTAAACAACATATAAATAAGTAAAAGAAAATTTCCACTTACAAGTTACCTTAGAGCTAGAAGTAAACAGATGCATAGACTGTAAAATTATTAAATAAAATAAGTAGATAAACTGAATTAATTTAGAAAGCAAACCAAATTTTTTTAATTAAATGTAAACATAACTTAAATGAGCTTAGAAATTTGTAGTTATTATATGAACCGTAAAAATAATATTCTTGAGTTTTCCCCGCGATTCTAAAAGCATAACATTAAAAATTGCTCCTATCAATCAAAAAACTTGAGCATGGCAGAAATGGCAGCCTTTGTAGGCTAATTAAAAATAAATGTCACAAAAATTATTAAAAAAATACTAAAATCACGTAGCAAAACTATACCAAAACATTTAGTTTTGTTTCTCCATTGAATGGTATGGTCTAAACTTGGTCACCTCTGTGAAAGTTATCTGGCTTGGCCACTGCCCATATCTGTTAAACCAGCCTAGACTAAGATTTTTTTCCCCAGATGATTCCTGTTGTTAAAAAAAAAAAAAAAAAAAAAAATAGGAGCAAGCAATGCAAGCTATGCTGATAGACTAAGTCTGTGCAATCTCGTAAAAACATCTGGATTTGACTATGAATTTATATGAAAAATACTGTATGAAGGTTTGGGACATTATACATTGGAACTGGTCTAATTAGATATTGCATATGGCTTTGCTAATAATTCTCACATATTAACTTATAAAATTTGATTTTACACCGTCTACAATAGGTATGTTTACCTCCTACTTAAGTGGCCAAACCCAGGTTGTTACAACTGGTTCAGTAACATCAGAGCCACTTGAGTGTTCAATGGGAGTTCCTAAGGGCAGTATCTTGGGCCCCCTACTTTTCTTAATTTATATTAATGACCTTTCCCATGCCCTCAGTCATTCTAACTCATTGTTGTACACAGAGGACACTGTTATTTTGTATCTGGGCCAAA
Source organism: Melanotaenia boesemani (assembly GCF_017639745.1). Lineage (NCBI taxonomy): Eukaryota > Metazoa > Chordata > Actinopteri > Atheriniformes > Melanotaeniidae > Melanotaenia > Melanotaenia boesemani. Next base: position 19,092,104 of record NC_055684.1, on the reverse strand, counting down.
TACTGACGTAATTAACCATAAACTCAATGAAGATCTGCAGTTGTTATATGGTTGGATGCAAAATAATTATTGAATAACAAAGTTTGCATGTATTTCCACTCTCCAAGGAGACAGTTAATCATAGCAAATCTTGTTTCCATTGCAAACCAAAAACGCGCCACTGTAGATACATACAAGTATCTGGGGATCACACTGGGTTTTCACCTCATACAGTGAGCATGTGCAAAACCTTATTAAAAAACTGAATCAAAAATTGTCTGTAGTAAAATCAGATCAAATTTTCCCTGTCGGACTCTAAGACATATTTTCATGCAATGATTACTGCATCATACCTGTTTGGACACTCACAACCAATGAAATCCTTGAGACAGTGCCAGTGGCTATAACAGAGCCTATAAGATCCACCAAAGGCTACCTGGCTGGACTCATCACTGTTTTGCTTTTTCTCTGTCAAATGCACTAACCTTTCAGAACATTGTATGTGTCATGGGACTAAATTGTAAATCCACCTGATCAATAGATGCCCATCTGCAGTGTTAGCTGCCTTAGTGCCTAAACTTAGCCCCAGATCTGATTGTTTAACCAGATCAGTAACAAATGGACTTCTGCAACTACCACTCATTTGGAACTGTTATGGACAATGATCTTTCTTTTATGTGCTGACCAAAGCCTGGAATAACATTCCATATCACATCAGGACTCATCACCAGGACTGTTTAAAACCACTCACAACTGCCATGGGGCGGTCAGTGACCATGTGATGTGGCCCCCAAAGCCTCCTCCAACCACTGCTTTTTTTCCTCTGTTAGATTGTGTGATAGGACTGTCTTTGAAGATGTCCTTTGTGTCTGTAATTCTCAGGAGCCTGCTGAAAATCAGTTTTTGCTCAGTCAGACCGATTGCTTTTAATTCTTTCCTGCATAAAATAAACAAATAAAAAAATCAATAAATATACTTGCACAAAGACTACAGAGAATGTAATTTGACCCTGGCCTGAGTCAGGTCCTGAAGTAGCTCTTAAGTTTTAGTGACTGAGAAGCTTTAATCGTTCAGCACAAATGCAGCATTTCTGCACCATTTTGGTTTGGATTAGAGCTTGAAAGAATGTGACTAATTATTCAGCAGTCATTTCATGGTTTTAGATTCTTGAATCTGAGGATTTGTTTATCTTCATTTAATAAGATCTGGGACTTAAAGATCTGGGTTAAAGAATTTTAAATTTGAGTTACTTATTGTAGAGACAGACTTAATCTTTCCCAATAAAACGGCCAAACTCCCATGACATCTCCAGAACTAACATCCCCTAAACTCATGGTGATGCATATTTAAATCAACAGTAGCAACACCCAGTAAAACTTCAAACCCTGTACATTAAGGAAGATTAGCCAAAGCCTAGGAAAAGTTAGCCAAAACTTGGCTAAGCTAAAGAAGATAGTATTTTGTATTGTATGTCAAACTATTCATCAATCAAACGAGTATTACCTTTATAGAGTAAACTCTATAAATTGATCCTCACAGAAAATACAGAAGAATTGAGTTAGTTTCTTGCCACACAATCAATGTCTGCACAAGCACCCTTTCCTGGCTGGCAGGACTAGGTATGCTGAATGAATCATGATGCTTTTTCAGTTTTACCTTTGACAAAGTAGGGGCTGTGTACATAGAATAGATTTATTTTACACCTATCACACAGTAAAGGGAGTTAATAGATTATGAGAAGGTATTTGCTGAATTTGACAAGTGTATACGATTAAAATGACTGACTTTAACCTTTAAGCTATTTAAAATGTAATGGCCTCACATGAAAATGCTGTTACTGTTACCATCCAGTATACTGTATCATAGGTCACCTTGACAGTCTCATGTATTAGATCAATCAGGACAACTCCTCATTGCTCTAAGGAGCAAAGCTGCCCTTAATACTCGCAGGGAGAACAGCCCCCTCAAACATAAAATAGGGTTATAAGCTGGTGATCATACCTGGATTTTTTTTTTCCAAAGAAGACCATGGGTTAACATTGAGGCAAGTCCAAGTTGAAAATAAATTTTAACGAATGAAACATTGTTTTGACAGTCACGGCTCTAACACTGCTTGCTCAGCTGCACAAAGGATTCACAGAAATCCAATGTCTGTTTACCCAACCACTCTGTCATATTGAAGTCAAACACAAAATGATCCAGGAGTTCTTTTTATGGAACGAAACCAGTCACAAATGACTGCTCTGCTCCAGCCCACAGCTGTGGCAGAGCAGTCTCAGACCAGCCATAGATGGAGAGAGTTATTGTCAAACAGAAAAAAAGGTTAACGGAAAATGTGAGCTATAAGTATCTGAACTCATATTGCAGCTTACCCCATTTTTTCTTAGACTCCCCTTATCAACAGTGGTCCTATTATCTAGTGGGGACCTTACCTTGCATGCTGATAAACTCTTCTCCAGGTTCTTTTCCAAGTTTCTTTTTGTTACACGCCTATATAATTGCTTGGGGTTAACTGTGTTTTGTTTGGATGCCAATGCATGGCAGTCTTTTAACTGAGTTTCTTTCCATGATTTTTGTATGCTGCATGATAGGTGTTTCCTAGTGTGCAAATATTTTCCTAGTGCACGTATCTCATGCTGCCACCTGTTCAATGGTCTCTCGTCAAGGACACGTTAAGGAGACAAAAGAAAGAGTTTTAGAAAATGCAGATAACCAACTTGCTGTTGGTGTTAAAGGGAAATGTGGTTGGATATTTTTTTATTATTATTATTTGTTTATAAACATTTTCTGTGTGTATTTTGTGTTGTGCGTAAAATCTTTTGACATTATCCATTATCCATTGTTAGGATGCTAGCTCCACATAAAAAGAAAGGGATGAAAAGCACTTGTTTTCATCCTTTTATAACCATCTTCTGAGGGAAAGCATGGAGTGCTAAGTGAATTAGGAGAGCCTTTGTTGTATGATTCATGTTCATTATAGAGCAGTTTCTCATTAAAGCAAAGCATCCTCAAATGTAGTCTACTATAAATTCAACAGTAAAATATTATCCAGAAATGGCCTCCAGGCTCAAATGACCCTTTTGGTGTAAATCCCAACCTCTACAGTTGCAAACCAATAGGGAATATACACATACTATATACATAAGGCAAAAGCAAGAGCACAGCATGCTCAGAGAAATGCAAAACAACCCTTTAGCAAACTTGCGCACACACATCATCACTTCCATGCAAATCCTATGAGCCACACTCCACTTCCTCTTCTCTCCTGCAGCAGCCAGGATAAGCGGAGGGCTTAGGTGTTTCTGTGGGCTAACCTTTAACTGTCTGTACTCTATTTTTTTTTTCTTTAATTTCCCTTGTAACCTGTCCATCCACTAACTCTCTTTAGAGCACAAAGACTGGAGGAAAGCAGTTCCCAGTTACACTCAGTCCAGCAGCACCATGGACTTCCGTACATGGAGCTCTCTTCCCCGCGATGACAGCCTGGAGCCATTGCCTCTCAACTGGGAGATGGCTTATACTGAAACTGGCATGGTCTACTTCATAGAGTAAGTGAGACAAGACTCCTGTGGCCATTTCCTGTTCTAACAGTTGAGTCAACCAACTGATGAGTGTAAGAAGAGTCATTACAAAATAAATATGTTAACATTGTGGGTTAGTGTCTTGTCCAATATGAAGAGCTGCTCTTTTGCTTGTGCTGCTGTAAAATTAGTTTGTAATTGTGCTTAAACTTTTTTCAAACAAGCAAAAATGACATATTTGACTCGACCAAGCAATTAAATGAAAATATTAGCTGATAAATATGTAACAAAGATAGTATTAATTAACTTTTCTACAAAATCAATAATATTTTGCATTTTAAATCAGAATTACTTAACACATTTTGTTCTTTCACGTTGATGCTGTGTGTGCGTGTGAGTGTGTGTGCACACATGTGTGCGTGTGTGTGTGTTTTACAAGGCAGATCATGTAAAACAGCCATAAAAGGCAATAGGTTGTGGCTGGGGATTTGTAGTTTGAATCTACAGAGCACTGCTTGTGTCTTATAAAGTCAGGGTCATACAGCCACACAGAACACTAGAGGAACCAATCATCCAAAAACCGGGTGAGGCTGTCCAGCTACTTTCATCAGCTTGTTTTCAATGCTGACCGACTGACTGGGTGCTATAGCTGCTGCTCGTCAATGAAGATGTGGGCGGAGCCAGTTTGCATTATTATACTTCTTCATTAGTAGAATGAGGAAAAGGGTGTAGAGTCATTCCCAACTCATTTTAAGGCAATTTGTTTATATAGCAAACATTTCTAAATGTACAGTTTTGAGATACATGGATGGCCTTTTAGGGGATTCTGGATTTAAGACCAAAAGTCTTGAAGGCTTGGAAATGTATTTGTTAGAAAGATGAAGTTAATGGTCAGCTGCCAGTAGTATAATAACACAGCAAATATGTATCAATTTACACCTGAAGAGAATCCTTAGATCACTCTTTTCTTGTCTTAATGAAACAATGTATTAGTGATCTTAAAGTCTGGAATAACAAAAAACCAGTAACTGTTTGGGGAGAAAAAGGCAGTAAAACAGGTAAATACAGGCTCTACTTGATAATGATGTGAAAGGAAAAGTCAGTTGACAACTTGAATCAGTAACGTGTTAATTAAGTTTTCACATCACCATATCAGAGTTGTTAGATATGATCATTGGTGTCAAATAATGGGTTTATGGTCTTTAAGTCACTTCAGAGATCATCACAAACAGAAAAGTTTAATATGTTCAATTAAAAAAGGAAAAATGAAAATAGACTTCAGTGAAAATCACATTTGTTTTTGTGCCTCTCACTGATTATAAATTATGAGGCTCTCAAGCTTCAATAACTACGTTCAGTTTATCAAGTGATATATATATATATATATATATATATATATATATATATATATGCATGGACATGTTTCTTTGCACAAGCCTGTTTGTTTCATTCACATTTGCCTCTAAGCTGCTTATCTCACAAGATATCAGAAGACCATTGGGATTTTCTTGCTGATTACACACTCCAGTTATTCAACACATTTGAGGATAAACGAGTCATGTTGCACATTCATCAGGTTTTGTTTTCCCCTCTGAAAAGGCCACCTAACCATAAACACAGTGACAGGAGAACAGAAAGCAATGGATCATACCTTTGTTGATAAATTCAATAACCCTTGTGCAGCATAGCATAATATTCATGGGAATGCAGTTGCTGTTTATCTGCTGCGCTACATCCTTTTGTTTGCTACTTGTGCTTCACGCTGTTTCCTTGCTGGCACTGGTCTTTATTGTTGATACTTACTGGCTGCTGCTATGTGCTCTGCAGTCACAATACCAAGACAACCACGTGGTTGGACCCCCGCTTGGCGAAGAAGGCAAAGCCCCCAGAGAAGTGCGAGGATGGTGGTACGTGCAGTTGATTTCTCTGCTGCTCTTGTCAACTCAGGCATGAACTAATTCCATTAACCACTGCACATGCATTTACACATAGGTATACTTCTATATGCCCTACGTTACACAGTCCATCATTTTGCACTTATTCACATAATTATTATGTAACCAATTTGTCATTAAAATGACACATCACCTAAAAGTAACCCTAAGCATCTCAGTGTCATGGCCTAATTTTTGTAGAAACCTGGATCTAGGGTCTACTTAAAGGAACTCCAGAAGTGCCTTTGTATCCCCAGGATGATAATGTGGACTTAAGTGCTGACAGAAGGATAGAGTGGCCATGGCTGAAAGAGCGGGACCCTTCCAGCCTGGTTTTAATGGAATTTTACAACAGAAAGCTAGTTGGTGTGTCGCATTTGAAAAGCAACTCCAAAGCTCTCTCTTGTGTTAAGAGCTCTTTTTTCTCTCTTTTTTCTCTTGATATGCTCATCAGGGCATGATGTACATCAGCCATTCCAGACGGCCTGCTTATTGAGAAGCACAGGAATGTGCTCTCAGTTATTCTAATTATTTTCATGCCTACTTTCATATGCTAAACAACCAAGTCAAGAGAATAAAAACAGACTGTTAAGTACTGTTGTGTCTCATCACTGTGTTTAACAGTTTGCAATTTGCAGATGTCTCCAAAATATTATGCCTGTTTATCTGCTTTGTATTCCCATTCTGTTATTTGCATCTCTTCACAACAAAATGGTACATTATTTTCTTTTGACAGAGCTGCCCTACGGCTGGGAGAAAATTGAAGACCCACAGTATGGCACATACTACGTTGAGTAAGTTTAATGATTATGTATATCAAATTTCTAACTTTTTGGTCTCTATCTTAAACATTTCTAATTGTTTTATCTTCCTTGTTTATCCCAGATATGCACTGAATGTTAGAAAACATGTGAATATCACGCTGTTATATTCACACTGAACTGGCATAAATCAGTTCCGTCCAAAACTTGTATCAATGGATTTAGTAAGCTCATTTCGTTTAGTTCATGTGGGGAGGCTTCAAGTTATGCAACATGCAGAGAAGAAGCATTTAGGATTCTCCTATTGTTTATCAGTGGGTGGCAAAATGAAACTCTGTGCTGCGACTTGCTTATGAACACAACATTGATTGTGCTCTAACAGTGTTCTTTGTCAATAGGCTTGAGCACACACTTTTGTGTATGTCATTTAATTTTGTTTGTATATTTGTATATATGCAATATGATTTTGTGCTTACCACCTTAGTAAGAATTAAATGAAAACAGCCATTAGCTTCAGCAGCCATTGGACCAGCACCAGAGAAGTAGGACGATGACATAGACACAGCAGGGTGGGGGCTGAAAGGAGAGCTGGCAATCTGTTGTGATGAAACGAAAATGGAAGGTGTTGTGTTATTGCTCAGGCTGCAGCTGAAAACCCCCTAGACAGAGGTGACATGAGAGGGAAACGTGGACTGTTTGGACAAGGAGAGTCAATAGCACATAGATGGAGCTTGTAGCTGCCAGTGTTTAGTTTGAAATGAGCTTACTGTGAAACAATGGCCCTAGCTTTATGCCAGGGGGACAACAAGCTGTTTACCTTGTTGCAGAGGAACAGGATGTCTCTGGCAGACAAGTCTTCATTTCCAACTATATTAAGTGGCTTTAAGCCACAACTGCTTCCCAAAATAAAGAAAAGTCAAACCAGTCTTTAATGTGTGCTGCATTTGAGTTTGTTTATGCTGGCACTGCTATATCACCCTTCTATAAGAAAATCATGGTTCCTTAAAAGGGTTGCAACATGCATAATTTACAGAAGAGAAAATGACGCAAAGAGATTAATAAGTAAGAGCTGATGTGTGCGTGTTTGGGTTCCAAGTCTCTGCTCTTAAATCTTAACCTGTTTGTTTCAGCCACATCAACCAGAAAACTCAGTTTGAGAACCCCGTCCTGGAGGCTAAGAAGAAGCTGAACCAGCAGGCTGCTGCGATCCAGCAAGCTGTAGCAGCTCCTTCTCAAGGTATCACAACAGCACTGGACATGCTTCTCTCTTCAACTGACCAAATGCATTACTGGATGCAAGAGCTTTACTTTGTGATGAAAATTAGCAAAGACATAAAGACTCAAATGAAGAAAGATGTTTAAAATAGTCCCGCACATATGTGATTTCAGTTATTATAGTGGGTGGATCTGTCAAAGAACAGTGCAGGAAACAGCAAAAGATGCACAAGGTCCACAAATCACAATTGACTTAAAACTCCCATCAGTGTCAGCAAGAAAGGCAATACTGACCCTCTCATTTAATTTGTCTGAGTTTGTTTTTAGTATTGTGTGTTGAGCTATGCATGTGACATTTTTTGAACAGTAAATTTTCTAAATCTAGGTTCATATCACATCAACAGCTGCGACAACACATCAGTCCAACCATCTTAATCTCACATATGCCAGAATGCACAGGTTCTATCACTGGACTGACAGAAACACACTGCCTGAAATAAGCTGCTGCCCTATAATATGACAAGAAGCAGCTAATTATTTAACACAGAAATTTAAAACAACCTGTTTTATTCGTTTCAATAATTGCATACTTTTTGAAAAGAAGGGAGACCTAACTCAAGGCAGAGTAACGTTCAGCCAGTCATATATATACTGTATACTGTAGAATAGCTTGGAGTGTAACTGCAAAAATGCCTTGTAGTAAAGGTCTCATCTTCCAGACATAAGCATAAATGAGCTTAAAAACTAAAAAATGTGGCACCCCGTGCAGTAAGTGAATCTTATTTAATAAAAAAAAAAAAAAAAAAAGTGGGGTTGTAAACTGTAACTATAGCAAATGAAGTTTTTAAATGAGATTTAACTAAATAATTAATTTCAAGCAATAATAGTTAAGTGTAGATCATAAAAAAAACAAGCCTATAGAAACCCATAATTCAAAGTGTCAGATTCTTCCATTTAAACAAGACATAACGTTATTACACTTGGTTTGAACAACTGCTTTTTGCTATGCACTGCCTCAGCAGTCTGTGAAGAAAGACTGTATGCAAGAAAGACATAGTTTAGGCATTTACTTCCATTATTTTCATTGCATTGGAATGTCACTATACTGCAACCTGAGCTCATCTGGAAAGTCTTTCACTGACTATTATATTTAATTTCCTGTAGTTTATTCTTTACCATTGCTGAAATAGCATGCAAACATTAATCTAAAACACACCCAAGGGAAATATACTTAATGCAACACCAGATGAACTACGCTACAGAATAAGATCTAAATAACAACCACGGGTGGAACTTCCAGTTTGTCATAACTGCATAAGATTGTGATAAAGGACATAAATAAATAGATAATGCACTTGTGATAAATTGAATGTTGCATTATTACCATGAATGATAGTGACCTTTAAAAACATATCACCCTTTCTCATGGGTTTTGACAACCCCCTGAGGTTTAAGAAACTTGCAAATACATGTATAACTTTAATTATTTCAGCAAGCTTACTGACGGACTCTGTCATTGTTTGGTTGGTTAAAATAAGAAGAAATTCCTGTTAGACTCAAGTCATCTAAAATGATGCTTCTTGTTCTCCCACTCTCTTTGAACTATGTCTCTTTATGGTGTGCTTTCATTAATTAACAACGTACTTGTTTTACTTTATTATTCTATTCAGCATTGAAGAGAAACATATTTCCGTCTTCAGTGTGGCCATTTTCATTGAGCATATTGTAATTGTGTTAATCATTCTAGACATAAGCATCAGCTAATTTCCTACAATGTGATAGTGATTTAATTACTTTGGCTTATGGTCTGTGCAGAGGGCAAACCTTTCACCTCTGCCATACTGCTTTGATAAATATCTCTTGTGGGAATAGAAAGCAGGGAACGTCATCATTTCATGCTAGGTCAGCTGAATGTGTCAGCCTTAAGGAGGCCTCAAACAATAATGGATCGTCACAGTGAGTCTTGTCTTCCCTAGTTTGTTCATGAAATACAAATTTTTGTCAGCTTTCCAGTTACGGTCTGTTCTTTAAGTTGACAAGCCATTTTTCTTCTGCAATAAACATCATGAATAAAGTATGTTTTCATTACAATGGATGTATTATAGATGTAGTGTTGCAGCGGTGGAGATAGACAAGCTCCCAGCACTGGCAGGGATTTAGGGGAGTGAAAGAAGGAATAAAGGGGAGGAGGCTGGCTTTTAACGGAGCGAGTGTCAACAGCTGGTGGAACAGCACGTTAGAGAGGCCATGCATAATCAAACATCTCTCTACTCAGGTGTGTGGGGACTGAGAAAACTGTCATTTCACCACTGATTACTGATTACACAACCTACTGAGCTGTCAGATGGTTGCTGTGATGAGACCAAAGTATCATAGTCAGTGGCGACTCCTCAGGCTGCTAGAGGACTTTTTCTGTTTTCTATTAAATTACTTTCCTAGGCAGTTTTGTATAATATAAATCATTATTACACAGAAATAAGACCAGCGGTATTCATATCAATTACTAACCACAGATATGGACATTTGTATCTCAAAATGTCTTTTTGGTAAATATTTCATATCTTAGTGGTGAGTTTCTTAGTCTAATTGGTGGGTTTTCTGTAAAGAGCAATCCCTTATTTTTCCTTCTAATTAAAAATAATAAATAAATACATTTTGACAAACGTCTACACACTGCTAGTCTTGGAAATGACAGTTCCAGTAACAAAAGAACAGGCTCACTGATGCATCTTTAATAATGACTGTTCTTAGACATGTGCTGTAGTGTTCAGGAAGTATATTTATTGCAGAAAAAAAATCACCATTGAAAATTAATGTGAAAAATGTAGGGATGTTTTTTTTGTTTTGTTTTGTTTTTTTGTTTTGTTTTGTTTTGTTTTTCCAGTCCAATACAGATCCCAACACCTGGGTTTAGATATCTGCCGATACTGAGTACCGATCTGATACCTGTGTTATTTTATTAAAAGACCTATTAAAACTTATCATTCAAGTAAATTATATTTACTACAGACTTTGATGTGTAATATTTTACTATCATTCAATGGACCTAGCATAGGTTAAACTATAAAACATCAATTAACACAGGAAAACAATGATTGCCACCAAACTATTTTAATCACTGAGTAGATTAACTCAAATCAAAGAATTTCTATTAAAAAATCTTGGAATCTAAGTTTACAGATGGAAAAATGAAGCATATCAAGAAAAGAACACTGTCCCTACTGTGAAACAAGGAGGAGGCTCTGTTTTGTTCTAGAGCTGCTTTGCTGCATCTGGCACAGGGTGTCTTGAATCTGTGCAGATACACTGAAATCTCAAGACTATCAAGGTATTCTAGAGAGAATTGTGCTGGCCAGTGTCAGAAAGCTTGGTCTTAGTCGCAGGTTATGGGTCTTGCAAAAGGACAATGACCCACAACACAGCTAAAAACACCTAAGAATGGCTAAGAGGAAAACATTGGACTATTCTAAAGGGGCCTTCTATGAGCCCTGACCTAAATCCTATTGGAAGGAGCTGAAACATGCCGTCTGGAAAAGGCTCCCTTCAAACCTGAGACAACTGGAGCAGTTTGCTTATGAGGAGTCGGCCAAAATACCTGCTGAGAGGTGCAGAAGTCTCATTGACAGTTACAGGTATCGTTGGATTGCAGTGATTGCCTCAAAGGTTTTGTAACAAAATATTAAGTTAAAGTTACCATCATTTTTGTCCAGACCTGTTTCATGAGTTTTTTTTTTTTTTTAATAATTCTGTTGCATGGATGAAAAGCAATGTCTGACTTTCACTGGTTAAATATCATAGAATTTTTATTTATTATTACTTTTGTCAGATTCGAGCTATTTCTGTGACCATTGTGAGTTTTTCTTTCATTAACCGAAGGGTACCAACAATTTCTATAGTTGTAGTTAACATTGCCATGAATATTTTTTTTCAGAATTTTTTTCAGTAATGGCAAACTTCAGTTTTTATTTTTATTTATTTATTTTTATTTATTTATTGAATTGTTCAGTCTGATTTCCAGTACAGTGTTATGACAGCTGAACAGGGTGTTTTTGTATGTTTTGAATGCCCACTGTTTTGTACTTTTCATGTTAGTAAAATGCTGGATTTACAGCTTTAGTCATTATAAATTCTGCTGTTCGTGGTGCACCCTTAGAAACAGACATTGTTATCCCTTTATTGATGCAGTAAGGAATACATTTTTTTCCTTTTGGTGGTCTGCAGTGCACTTGAGTTACACATTTTTAAAAAGTGATTCACCCACAAGTTCATGCCTTCCTCTGCCACACTCATTTTATCCCTTTATCTTTTCCTCATTCACCTTCCTTTAAACAGCTTGTTTCCTCAACCACAAATGTTGCTGTAAGTGGTTACTTTTGAACTCACTGGGAAAAAACATCCAAATTATGTTTATCAAGCAATTTGAATGTAATGTATGTAAATAAGTTGTGCTTGATCCATGTGACAGTTTGGACATCTGGAGTCCACACAGACTGCAGTAATTTACAGTCGTTCTCTGGTGGATGTTTATAGCTGGTGAACCATTTGATAGTTTAAATGTGCCTGAATTTAAAATCCTGTCTTTCACTGAAAGTTATAGCATGTTTAGTGAAGTGACAGGAAAAAACATAGCTAAATCTTGGAAACGAGATATGAGAATGCTCTTTGCAATTTGAAGTGAATGTTTAATCACCTGCTTCATGCAGGTCACAGGATAAGATAAAGCAGAAATAATGTGGGAAGATATGCAGCTTTAAATTTCCATAACACAGCGGTTGTTTCCAAGTAAGGCAGTCATCTGAAATTCAGCTTAAGCTGCATATTTAAAAAAAAAACACACATCAAAGTCATAAATTTGCACATTTTTGAGTAGAATTTATGTTAGGTGTTAAAAACATTAGTTATATCTATTAGGAACACAGTCTTTGCTGTTTCATTTCCATCCATCATGCATGCTTGATGATTATTATATAAATATTTGCTGTTGCACTAGTTGTGGAATAAATAGTTTTTAGTTTGAATGACACTGGTGATAAAAAATGGGACTCAGCTACATAATGAACTGTTTATAAAAGCTTACAACTTTAGCATAAAGGACTGGGCTAAAGACATGTTAAAGCTGGATTTATTAACAATCAGAGGAGTTATGTCACATCCTTTAACTAGTCTATTGTCAGTGCATTTACAAACTAAACAAGACTGGCACATCTTAAATAGAAATGATGATGGTGAAATACTTTTAAAGGTAGAATTCATGTCTTAGATTTTCTTTTTGTTCCATAACTAAACATTTGGAATTAAAGCAATTTTTTTCTGTCAGTTGATCTTAATTACCATTCCTGGAGACATTTCAGTATAAAGTGACAAATTTTGAGAATCCAGCAACCATAACCACACTCCAATAGTACACAGCTGCAGGATTGTAGACAATTTGCAACTGACCTCTTTCAGTTTTACAATGTCTGAGTTGCAGCAGTGATGCAGTCCAGGCCACAGATCATCGGGCAGCAAGAAAAAAAACATTGTGTGACGATGATCTTGAGAGCTGATACTGAAAAACTGCCAGATAAGGAAGCTGCTCAGTTTAATGCAGTGTGACCCTTAAAGTTGGTTATTGTGTGTATTGCTTATGCCACAGCCAAGCTGCTAGTCCATATTGATGTTACCAGTGACTTTTACTTGTTCTTTACTCAAGTTTTAGTCTACAATCAAGTCTACAATCACAAAGCTTTTTTTTTTTTTTGAGTCATTGATTGAATAGGGAAGGGATGGAAAGGACAATGGGCTAAATTAAAGACTGTCAAGAGTGCTATAATTCTGTTCAGCTCTATAAAGTTGTAATGCTGGAAAGCAAGTAAATTGGCCTCTAGAGCTATAATTTGATAATTTTATTTGTCTGTTTCTGTACTTGCCTCAGCAGGGTTGCAAAGAAAGGTCTCTTTTGGTGGGTTTTTTTTTAAGTGTAAATATACATCATGACTGTTAATTATACATCACTAATATGTTGATTCTTACCTCATAATCTTTATAATTAAGCTTTAGTAAAGACATTATCGACACTGGCTGTCTATCAAGAAGAATACAAGTGTGTTAATCTGAGTTGTATTTGATGTTGTTCATGGTTTAGAGATTGCATTTGTGCGTGATGAAGCCAGTAATTCCCTCACGCTTTTGCATTTCCAGAGGGATGTCCACACAGTAACACATAATAGACATGTGCCTACCTGACTACTTTGTACACAGGTAAGGGAGGGACACTTGGCTTCACTGCAGACCCCAGCCAGCTGAAAGGGGAGATGTACCACACTGCTCTAAAGAAAAGCTCCCAGGGTTTCGGGTTTACTATTATAGGAGGTGACCGGACAGATGAGTTTCTACAGGTGAAAAATGTGCTAAGCGACGGCCCTGCTGCCCAGGACAACAAGATGGCATCTGGTGAGCAAACCTATGTATTCATACTTTTTTTGTGCCAAAACTTGGTAACTAAAAGGACAAGAGTGAGCAGGGCAGCACATTAAAATTTCATTTAGCTGGCAGGAAGATCCATGAGTTTATAACTGCTAATTTCTGCAGTATTACAGAAAATTCTTTTGCAGTTTAGTTGTACCCAGTGGGTACATGCTGCACGTAGCGGTGTTAATTTTACCTGTGCCGTATTGATTTAACATGACCCTGTCCTATGAAGGCAATAAAAACACTATTAATAGCATACTTTAATAGCAACCAATCTGAGATTGGTAGGTGTGATGCTTTGAGCTCTGTAAGCATGTTTATATAGTCTTGTGAAAAAGAAAGCACACAATCTTTTAATTCTAAGGCTTTATAGAATGTATCTAAAAGAAAATCCATCTGTTCCCTGCGAGGTCTTAAAATGAGGTAAATACGACAACACATAACTTATAATAATGAGTCATCATTTATTTAACTAAACCCAAGTCAAAGTGTAATGTGAACCGTCTGAAACACTAAGATTCAACAGGTTGTAGAACCACCTTTTTATGGCACTAACTTAAGCGATTGTTGTTTTCTTTGTGATGTTCCTCATTTTCTAAATTCGTTTGGAAAAATTTTGGTCCACTATCCTCAACATGATGCTTTAGTTCATTGAAGATTATGTGTATTCATAAATGCACACCTCTCTTTAGGTTTTGCCACAGCATTTTAATTTGGTTTGGGTCTGGATTTGATTTAGCCATTGCAACACCTTCATTCTTTCAATTTTTCGACATTTTGTTGTAGTTTGCTGCTGTGCTTGGAATCATTGTCCCAAATGAAGCATGACCCTATTTCAGCCAAGCTTTAGCTGTCAAAGACAGATGGCCCTCAAGCTTTGGTATACAGAGAAGTTCCAAATATCTGGAATATGTGGCTGCATAACAAGCCAAAGTCATGACCCTTCCGCCATGCTTGACAGCTTGTAAAAGATGTTTGTGCTGAAATCTGTGTTTGGTTTCCACCAAAGGTGCCACTATGGATCATTGCCAGAAATCTCCACTTTGGTCATATCTGGTCAAAGGACATTGGGCCTCTCTCACTAGCCATTCTTAAAAATAAATTTGTTCTTTAATCCTACTTGCAAACTTTTCACAAATATTGTGGCACTCGTGAAAATCTTCATAACTTGGATTTGTTCTTAAGATCAAATCTGATGAGCACTCAGGAGTACTCATACTAACATTTGAGTGCTGGTATGTTTGAACAAAGTCAGTATTTGTGTTGTCTTCTGCTGTTCAGCTAATTAAAATACAATATTAATATTACAGCAATGTTTTTAAATTACCTTTTGGGCATATATTAAGCATTTTGGGCGGCTGTAGCTCAGGAGGAAGAGCAGTCGTCTTTCGACTGGAAGGTAGGCGGATCAATTCCAGGCTTCCACTGACTACATGCTGAAGTGTCCTTGGGCAAGACACTTAACCCCACATTGCCTCCCGATGTGCCTATCGGGGTGTGAATGTGTGTGTGAATGGGTGAATGTGATAAGTAGTGTAAAGAGCTTTGAGTGGTCAAACTGGCTGGAAAAGCGCTATATAAGTACAAGTCCATTTACCATTTGTTATTTTTAAATAAATTGTAAGATATTGCATATCATGTCCTAACATTATAAATTCCCTCAAAGAAAGATTTTTCATTCATTTCATGCATTCAAGTACAAGTCACAGCCAAGGTGGGATTTAATACAATTGCTGGTCTTCTTAAATCCATCGGTGCAATAGACTGCATACATGTGCACTTTAAAGCACCCTTGCCAGATCCGCTCAAACAGCCACAAGAATATTACTCCATAAATGTCCAAGTCAGTTAAGACTCCCAGAACCAGAATGTGGGTTTTAATAACTCTTTAGCCGCGGCACCAAAAGGATGTGCAGCTTGACCAACAACTGCTGTCCAAGTTTGGGAGTAATTCCTTTTCCATTTGCACGTAAAGTTGCTTTTATATGATTGGAAGCTCACTGTGTGATTATTCATAACCATGTGTATTTTTTTTATTCATTCTTTGGGCATTGTGTTTGTTACTTTTCCGAGTCTGTTTCACTGTTGTCTCTGTCTGTTTGCACATAGTTTGACCTTTTATGTTCAGTCTCGAGCGTTTACTAATGCAAAATAGGGCCAGATGACACGTCTTTTCAATTCATGGAGAGATCAACATTCACAAATATAAGGGGAAAGATACAAACAACTTTGCGCTCAACAAACACTTTCATGAGTGTAAGGGGTTTAAACAAAAGTCTTGAGCACAACTTAAGAACAAATTTCAGAAGATATTTGTGAATGAGGCCCATTGTTCCAAACGTCTTGGTTTTTTTATAAGTCTGCAAACCTAGGCCATGCTCCCAAGTTCTTCATAGACAGAAGAAAGTTTTTCCTGGTAACATTTCAAGCCATACAAATAAACCATTCTAACTCAGTGATTTTCTAATTTGATTATTATGAACATTAACATTTCACATGCTAACTAAGGCCTGTAGAGTCTGTTTCTTTTTTTTTTTTAGCATTTTTACATTATCTATGACTATCCTGACACATGAGACTCTAGATTCGAAAGGTGTATTTACTTTTTCCCATGTGCTTGAGCTTGTGAATGTGTGTATGTGTGTAAAGGTTACAGTAGTATGATGTGACAGAAATCAACATCCTGATCTGAGCTCTCTGTTATTATAGCAGGGAGTACTGTTCAGGGCTGCTCAATAAGTAGAGAAGGGACAAAAATGAAGTAGGCGTGAATGAGATAAAGGGAAATGGAACTAGCACAGGGAGCTGCCAAAATGAAAATATGAGAGAGCAGTAAGGAGGAAAGGGACGTTTCAGAGGAAAGATACACCTGACAAAGGAAGCAGAAAGTGTTTTAGAAGAATGTGGAGAAGTGATGTCTCGATTAAGTATCAGAGAAGAAATTTCTTTTTGTCATGTTTCTCCTTTTTTTCTCCCATTTTTCAGGTGATGTAATTGTTGAAATTAATGGCATGTGTGTTCTGGGAAAGACACATCCTGAGGTGGTGCAGATGTTCCAGTCTATTCCCATCAACCAATATGTGGACATGGTTCTTTGTCATGGCTACCCTCTTCCTCCTGACGTTGATCTAGACAGCGATGATCCTCTTCCTCCTCCGCCTCCACCACCAGGCAGTCAGCCCCAGCAGGTTCTGCATGGAGGAGAGGTGGTGACAGCCGTCCCCTTGATCAACGGTCAACCACTGCTGGTGAAAGGTGATGTCCTCCATGGTTCCTCACAGGAGCTCCACTATGTTACTACTGATGCCAGCGGTCGACCTGTTGTGGCTGCCCTGCCCAATGGGAGGCAGCCAGAGCGGGGGGAAGGGGCCATAGCAATGCTTCAGCCAGAGCTGGTAAGTGTGCCACTGGTCAAGGGACCAGGAGGATTTGGTTTTGCCATCGCAGACTGCCCTCTTGGCCAGAAAGTGAAGATGATCCTGGATGCACAGTGGTGCCGCGGTCTACAAAAAGGAGACGTCATTAAGGAGATCGACAGGCAAAATGTCCAAACGCTTAGCCATGCGCAAGTGGTGGACATCCTTAAAGACTTACCAGTGGGCAGTGAGGTGAACGTGCTGGTGCTACGAGGAGGTGAGAAGCCAACATACAGTATATATAATTTGTTTGTACTTGGCTGATTTTCCATGCTGTTGTTTTTTTCTTGCTACTATAATGTTTTCCATTTCATTCTACCTACATTTTGCTTTTACTCTTTTATGTAGTATCGTGTGTTACATAATTTGCTATCACTTCCAATGCAACTACAAACTGTGGTGAGGTGAGGAGGTGCAGTTGCTTACTTGGGGACACTGACTAATGACACGTTATTGTTCAGTAAAATTCTGGGTAATGACACCGTAGTTTGTTTTATTAACTGGATTGATCCAACTGCATGTCTCTACACCTGGTGCAGATGAGGATCAGATTTAGTCTGTCAGAGCTTTATTTCATGTCATCACATGCAGCTTTTTTTACTTATGCAAACTGCACAACCCAAGCATTCCTCCTCTGAGCCTTCACTGGAACCGCCTCTGTTTATGACGACTCCCAGTGAAGCATATCGTTTTCTGTTACAAGCCTGAGAGCAGGAATTACATAAATATGGGGATGTGCTTGATTCCAAGCAGCAGAGGGAGGAGGGTAGGCACCCTTCAAATGTCTCCTGCTTCCATCTTTGGCCGCCCGAGGGAATCACTCCGCAAGTTGATGAACCCCAGATTAGCTTTGATCATCAGCAGAGCGCAAGGGATTTCTTCTTGCCCCTATATCCATGGCCTCTTAAAGATCCATGGCTAAACAGCTATAGCGGGAGAGTACTCTGGGGCCTCCTCCCCATAGCCATGCCTGAACCCTTTTCCTTCATCTGCCAAGCATCCCTGCTACTCACACTCACTGGTGTGCCACCATTGCCACGTCCTGCTCCAGTGATGCACTGCATTTCTCTACAGTTATAAATGGCCTCAGCTTAACCTAGCCTGCACAACCGACGCACTAATGCCAGCTTGAAACCTCATTAGACAATGTCCTTTGACTTGGAGGAGAAAGAACTGAGTTTAATTCTTGGTAAAGACAGGTGTGGTTGGGTGTGTTTCAGGTGTGTAGCATACTATTCATTTCATGTCTTTGGTGACTGTTGTGCTGGATTAGAAATTTCACAGTGAAGCATAAAAATGTGGCTGTGCCTCTCCTTTTACAGTACATCAAGCTCCATTAACCTCTCATCAGACCAAGTGTTAGTCCAAGCCCAGAGGATTGCAGGCTCCAAAGGAGTATGTTAATTCGATTAACACAAGTAGTTGAAAAGAAGGGAGGACGGGAGGGGGCTGTGCAAGATGATCTATAGGGAACTATCTGAGTGCTCGAGATGAAACGCTGATGTACTGTACGGTTAGCAGAGACACGAAGGGAGTTATCAGCCATGGAATTACATGCATGAATCTCTCATGACCTCACCCGCTTTCTTAGCTTTACATTCACTTTACAGTATGTACCCAGCTCTTCAGGACATGTGCTACTTTTATTATTGCATATGTATCTTAAGTCTCATGGATGGATGAATATTTTCTAATGGAGCATTTTTTAGTGAGCACCCCTGTTGAGTTGTGAGTAACTCCCTGATAAATTTTTCAGCTCACTGCTGCTGTTTCATAGTCAGAGAGGCAGTGCCATCTGGTGGATGGTGATTCAGGTGACGGTTGTTCCAAAACATACCACATTTTTAACTAAATTCCTATTCCTTGTCTTTGTCTCTCTGCAGGTCAGACATCCCCTGTTAAGACTCTAAAGCCTGTGAGTAAAAACATGTCTTTTCCCACATTCTTCACTATTGTTTCCCACTGGAGACTTATCCTTCAATTTAATTTCAAAGTGTTTTGTCCTTCAGCTTAACTAGTAAGCCTCTGTTGCGTCAAATTAAATGATAGCAATAAATTTGAATATTGATTATGTTTCTGGGTGCCTTCTTTTGTTTGGTCTCCAAAACAGTCTCTAATTACTTTCTTTGCTATTCATATTCTTTGGGCTATTGTCTGGGGATTGCAGTGGTAATGAGGCATGGCTGAGCCTCTTTAGATATGAGGGTATTATTAATACAGCGGTTTTAGATAAAGAAGTTGTCCTTTCTTCCTGAAGAGGTCTGCCACAGCCTTTGGGAAATCTTTACTTTCTCCCTTGGATTTTATATTACATCCAAATCCCAGTGCTTAGCCTTCAAAACAATAGGAGGAATATCAAGTGAAAAAGGTCTATGTTATTAAAAAAGGCTAGTGAAGTGACCTTTTCTACCTTTCTAATCTTTTACCATTAGATGCGCTTCCGCATGTCTAAGATAATGAAATGCTGACAAATGTGAGATGTTCTCTGTAGATTTGTGATATAAAAAGAGGAAGGAAAAAAAAACTGTAAAGATTATGAAGTTACAAAAAAATAATGAAGCTTTAAGTAGCATGCTGTTGTGACTGGTCCTGTATTTGTTGTCAGAGACAGGAAATGACAGCCAGCACAGAAACTTTGGATTGTATAACTGATGCAGCACCCCAGGCCTTGCCTTACCATTCCAACACGAGCACCCTTCGCTCCTCTGATTCCCCCAAGCGAGAGCCCACAGAGATGTACTTAAAGTCAAAAGCCCTGCTTGAGAGCAGACGTAAGTGCTTACCAACATCATTCATTCATACAAGCTGTTTTGTAACATTTGGTCCTGTACCAATTGAAACCTTGATATTGCACTATGGCACAAAGGTGATGGATGGTATTATTCATTCACAGAGCCTCACACCAAAGACATAGATGTTTTTCTGAAGAGAGATATTGAAACAGGCTTTGGATTTCGTGTTTTGGGAGGAGAAGGTCCACAACAGCCAGTAAGTATATATAACTGGTTTGTAACTTTCTTTTTTTTCGTTAAGAAAAAAGCATATATATATATATATATATATATATATATATATATATATATATATATATATATATATATATATATATATATGCTCAGCTGATATGACTGAGTACACACTCCTGCAGGTCACAACCTTTGCTTTCAAACCAATCAATCTGGATTGGTTTGAAAACAAAGCCTTCCCTGTCCTTTTTTCTCTCACATGTACTCACAAATCGCTGAATATTAAGCTACACTGAATTTATGAATAAGCAGTAATAAAGTTATCTTTAGAAAATAAGCCAACTAAACACTTTGTTTAAGGAACCTTGACTTTCTGTCAGCAGGCTTTGTTGTTTCCTTGGACATAATAAATTAACAAGACTTCACAGAAGTAATATAAACTCTTCCATGCAATCATTTCCTGCTTTTATTCATAAAAAGAGCATTAAGTTATAGGCCATAGTTTGTTATTTATTTTAAACTCTTAGAGACGAAACTGAGCTTAGTTAGCTGGTACCAGTTGGTTCACTCTCTCTGATTGGTTCTCCACTGACACATCACATAATATCATGCTAGTAAACAGGTGGATACTGTACATAAGAAACATCTACTGTGAGGATTTGTATTCTAACATCGACAACAAAAAAAAGCCTGGGAATTTGACTGTGTAGAAATGTTGGAATTTAACATGCAAACTGTAGGAAACCTGAACTTTTAAGTGAATTTAAGAATTAGATAAGTGTGTTTATATGGAATTAGGCCATAAAGCTGGGGATAAGTACAGACCACTTTATTGGTAGGTCTCATATCTGTTATGCAACTATTATTTCTGTATTTTCAATGGTCACCTCCCTGTTTTTAACCCCATATCAGAATGTATTTCCCCAGGTGTACATCGGGGCGATTGTGCCCAATGGAGCTGCAGAGAAGGATGGTCGTCTCAGAGCTGGAGACGAGCTCATTGGCATTGACGGTGTGATAGTCAAAGGTCGTTCACACAAGCAAGTCTTGGACCTGATGACCAATGCTGCCCGTAATGGCCAAGTTATGTTGACTGTTCGTCGAAAGGTCATTTACAGAGGTGGGTCAAACTCCTGGATCAAAGCTTTTCAGTTAAAGCCTTTGAAGGATCTAACTTTGCTATGGCACATAGGACTTTTCTGACATAAAAAGTTTTATATTTTGATAGAAACAAGAGAGGTTTTATAATAATTTATATTTATAATAATGAAATGTTTGCCCAGTTCCCTCTCTACCAAGCTTCTTCTTTCATCATACAGGTTTTAGATCCTTCTGCTCCACTTTGATTTTGCCCGCATGTACACTAATGAAGTCAACACTGTTCTGTAAAAATTCTTGGGAAAGCAAACTTAAACACAAAAATACAAACAGGATTGCACAAATACACATCTGCGTTATTTCAAATTAGATGCAACAGATGAAGAAGCACTGGAGATGGCACCCGTGTTAGTGAATGGTTCTCCTAAGCTACCTCGCCTACCCATGCCCAGTGCACTGGATCACGAGTCTTTTGACATCACGCTCCACCGCAAGGACACAGAGGGGTTTGGATTTGTCATCCTTACATCCAAAAGCAAACCACCACATGGAGGTAAATCTTTTAGTTTGTCAGGTCTAGACTATTATATTGAAGTTTTGGTTCCTTGGTTGATGTAAGTTGATGCCTTTTGTGTTGATGTAAGATAAATTTCTTATTTCTCTACCATTTCAGTTATCCCTCACAAAATTGGCCGCATCATTGAAGGCAGTCCTACTGACCGCTGTGGCCTGCTGCATGTTGGAGATCGTATCTCAGCAGTCAACGGACGCTCCATCATTGAGCTGTCTCACAACGACATTGTTCAGCTTATAAAGGATGCAGGCAATGTTGTCACCCTCACTGTGGTTCCTGAGGATGGTAAATATCTTACCCACAACTGATTGTAATTATGATAAGTGGGTCCTGTGATTACCTTTGGGTTGGAAATTAGTTTAGAAGCCTTAGCAGCTAATCAAAGCAATCAATTCTTCAAATGATTAAAATATATACATAAAAGTTAAGAAAACAAATTTAAAAAAAGCCTGAATTGAGATGACTATAATGAAGACTCTAAAAACATGGATGATGCTCACACATATCAAAACATGGAGCTACATTTTAAATATGTCAATAAACTGATTATTTTTATTGGTTTTCATTAGCTTATTTCAAATTTGATAGCAGCAACTTGTTAAAAAGCAAAAGTTAGGGCAGCTGCCACTCTGTTGTATCATTACTTCTTTTAACAATAATTTGTTTGCGAACGAAAGAGAACAATTGAAGTCTTGAAAGAATATTTTCTCATTATTCCTGCTCCACTGTTTTTTCTCTTGCTGCTGAAAATGGGAGCAGCTTTAATTAAAAGGGAGATTTTACTGTTCACTGATTACAGTGTAATATCAAAATGTCTTTTAGAATACAAGGGCCCTCCATCTGGAGCAAGTTCAGCCAGGCAGAGTCCAGCTCTTCAACACAGAGCCGTGGGGCAAAGATCAGTGCTTCAGGATGAACGGTAAGGATCTGAAAGACAGAAAAGGGCAAAGCCGACAAAATGATATCAGTGTCAGAGTATATCAACTGATCTAAACTAAAGAACTATGTACAGGCATAGATGGCATAAGCAGGAAAGAACAAACAAACCTCTTTAACATGAAAACACTGCAGATTATGGTGATATTGCAGCAATGTATCTAATAATCAAACACTTTGACCTACCAACCTTAGCCATATGCTTGTGATACCACAAAGTGGTAATTAACATATAATAGCTGCAGGAAAGGAAGAGGGGCTGTTCAAATAAAAAGCAAAAACTGCAAATTTCACCAGTGCAATGAACTAACAAGTAAATAACAAAGTATATAGCACAGAATGGATACAGTACACAATTAATATATCCGTGAATATCCACCTTCCACCATTAAAATTCTGTTTTATCATTTATAAAATGGCCTTTTTTTTTAGTTGCTGGCTTGCAACCTTCTGTTTCCAGCAATTATCGTAGAACAAACAGGTCTGTTGCTTGTTGCAGTTATAACCTGGATCTAGAGGAGAAAAGAGAAGGAGTCAACTGGTCTGACCAGCAGGGAACGCTGTGTGTGACAGGACCCAACCAGGTAAAAATTATGGTCTTCATGTTGTTTCACCTGCTATTTAAACTCATAACTGCTAGATGCAACATATGGATATAAACAGCTATATTGAGCAATAATGCAGTTTATATCTCATGTACTGCTTAGCAAGCTGTTCACAATAGTATAATTCATCATACCTTTGTGTAACTTTCAGGTCATTCCTGAAAGGATGATTCAGAAAATTTGTAATCACAAGAAAAGCTGACTCTGGCATTACCAATTTTAAGGCAACTTTGTTCCATCAGATACTCATGATTTTATATATACAAAGTATAAAGGAGTTAAAAAAAGGAAAACATAGTATACTTCATTTTTTACTGAATATCTCTCAACATGCTACACCTTGACCTGACCCTTTATGTAGTCATAAACAAGCTTCTGGCAAAATACTGGCTGAACACTCTTCTCTGTGAAATAGTTAGACTTCAACTGGTAAATGGTTTACACTTATCTAATACCTTTTTAACCTTGCAAAGGTTTTGCTGTTCACTTTTCATTCGGTCATTCAACCATTCACAGAAACATTTTTTACATGATAAATGGTCCATGATCCATTCATGTATTGTGCCTCTTAACTGTCACTAGGCTATACATAGTGCTTTACAATGTGTTTCTCCTTCACCCATTCACACAAGCACTCATACACTCATTCAATTTCTATACCGCTTAGTCCAAATCAGGGTCACGGCAAAGCTGGAGCCAATCCTAGCAATTAGCAGGTGAAATGCAGGGTACAACCTGGACAACTTGTCAGTCCATTGCAAAGCTAACACAAAGATACTGTTTGGGTTTGTTTTGTTCCACCGCTATTTTCCTTGCAGCAAAACAGCCCCAAAGCATGATACAATCACCATCATGCTTGACAGTTGAGGTCACCATAAACAAACAACTCAATTGTTGGCATATCTGATCTTATCTTCTTTTTTTTTCCCATAACACCCCATGTGCAACCCACTCTGTATAGAAAGGACCGGCTCTTGCCATCAGTTTTTCATTTACTTTCATTTCACGGCAGACTTGTGCCTTGATAATGCCATCCAAACTAAATAACTCTCAGCTGAGGATCTCATATTAGCTCTTCCACAAGACCCTGGAAAAGTGACTGTATTTCCTCATAATATCACATAAAAGAACTGATGATGTTGGAATCAGCTGCTAGTCAGAAATAGCTCCAAAACACATCCCTGACTTAAATAAATCTAAGATCCTCATTCCAGCAGCATCATGTCAGTGATGAACGTAAACTATGAACAACACCTGTATTTGTGACAGTGTATCCGATTTTCTCCTGTTTGTAGGGTTGCCTGACAGTGGAGCTGGAAAGAAGTCCCAGGGGCTTTGGCTTTAGTTTGCGAGGGGGCACAGAGTACAACATGGGCTTGTACATCCTGAGACTTGCAGAAGATGGACCTGCTCTGCTGGATGGAAGAATCCATGTCCGTGCTCCTTTTATTAAAACATTATTAATAACATTTAATATCTAGAAATATACACCTCCAATCGAAAGTTTAGACACACTTACCTCTGGATCTAATGGCAAAGTGTGTCCAAACTTTTGACTGGTACTGTATATTTCTTTGTAACCACTTTAAGGTGCACTTGTGTAACTTTTAAAATATTACTATATTTCTGTATGAAAGGATGGGGCTAGTAACCACTAGAGGGTGCAACAGTAATTTATTCTTGCAACACTCAGTTGTACAAACAGCTGATTTAGCCTAAATGAGAATTATAATTTCAGGTTTACAGTAACAAAGAAAATGAGCATGTTGTCTAAAATCACAATTTTATCCATACTTATTTAGTAGTAAAATAATTTACCAGAAGATGGCTCTGTAACTGATCTTGTATTTTCTCTCTGTGGTTTGAATGTTCCCATTTGGATGGCATTATCATGTTTTCATTATGAGGATGAAATTGGAGATTCTGATGTAATCAAACAGATCAGAAGCTTTTTATGGAAATCACTGGTTTGACCTGCCAGACTGTGATCTCTGGGCATGACTTTGCCTATCCAAGTATGTCAAAACTGATTAGATCACGACAGACTGACATGCTTTATCTTGAGCTTTTTGTCATCTCCGCTAATAGAGGGTTCCTGTAGGGTATTACAAAGCTGTAATCATGTGTGGCATAAAGTTGACATTATTTGACGATGAGCTGCTTCATGTTTGAGTGTGCATGCATAGAATGCAGAGTGTAGTAGCTGTTCGCTGGTGTGTTTCTGGATTCTTTTAGGTTGGAGATGAAATAGTGGAGATTAACGGAGAGCCGGCTCGTGGCATTTCCCATACCCGGGCTATTGAACTGATCCAAGCTGGAGGAAACAAAGTGGTATTGCTGCTTAGACCTGGAGCGGGTCTGTCTCAAGATGGCAGTGAGTGCTATATTCAGACATGATGCTCTTGTGCAGTTTTATGATAGTTTGGCTTTATGAATTCAATGCTGTATAGTTATCCATTTAAGTATTATAACAATATATAATTTTTATATTATCAGTATAAATTAATAATGTAGCCTTAAAGGTACAATTATGATTAAGAATTTAAACTATGGTTTAATCCTATTTTATTGATATTAAATTAGTAAATTTGTCAGTACGAAGTTCAATGATGCAAAAATTAGATCTTTTGTTTGCTTTTTAAAGCAGCTTCTTCAGCTTTATTCACAGCTCTGCAAATTCAAGGCTTTTGGCCAGTTTAATTCCAAGCAAGTTCCTTGGTACAAAACTCTGGTATGGCTGAGGTGGCCATGACATGACTGAAAGCACACCACCCCCCTCTTTATTCTTCTAGCAGTTTTTGCACAGCCTAGAGTTGTGCCGTGAGTCACTGTCTTGCTGCAGAATAAAGTTAGGACTTGGTATAGTATGTCAGTGCAAAATGGCCCAATTTCTTCAGGCTTTACCTGCAGCAAACTACTGAAACTATTTTTTATCCATCCAATGACAAACATAAACACAACAGTTTGCACAAAAGAATCTAGACTTCTCTGTTTCAGTCATCAAACTGTAAAAAGTAATGTAAATGGTCCCCAGCCTGCTTCATTCACTTCATATATTGGGGTCATAATTGTGATTATTTTCTGTAAATTCTGCCATGTAAGTCAGTTTCCTGGAGCTGCCTTCAGACAGTTAATGCTGTTGAACGTGAAGCTGACACACCAATTTGACATAGATAAACTTATCCTCTGTAGAGGAACTCACCCAGGGCATCGCACTGCTGGGGAGGTCAGAGTGAAACCCAGTGAAGTGATGCAAAGTGACTGTGCTCTAAACTGTGCACACTGATAGTTTGCATATTTTGGTAAATGCTCCATAGGTTCATTTTCTTGTCTCAAAACTCTAAGACACCCTCTTGTTGGTTAAAAAAGTGAGAATTGAAATATATAGTGTCTGTAACATTAAACCTTGTGTAAGTGCCAAAATCATAAACACTCTCAATACTTGTTAATGACTGTGATTTGATTTCCTGGGAGCTTATTTTAAAGATCTGCCCTCATTACTTTCAATGCACTTTCTTTTACTGAGTTTTTTTTTTTTTTTTTTTTGTTGTTGTTGTTGTTGTTTTGTTTTTTTTAGCAATTTATTAAATTTCTAACAATCTGCTTCCTTTGACTCTTCTCTTGCCCCTGATGCAGGTAATACCACTTCCTCTTCTGCGTGCCAGTACACTGAGCACCAACACTAACATCATCACTACTTTGTCTGGTCTCTTCTCTTTAACCTTGGTAATTCTTTGCTATCCCACATTTTCCCTCTATTATTAACCCCTATGAAAATGTAACCTCATTTCTCTCTTTCACATCCTGAAATTACATTTAATGCTACATTTAATATTCACGTACCCATATGGTACCTCCATGTAAAATTGTGTGCCTCTCTTACAGATCAACGTGATCAAAAGCTCATTTCATCCAAAAGCTATTCCGAAGAGGTGTTTCTTTCTGACACATCACCCCAACACTCTCCATATCCTGCCGGGGCTTCCGTTTTTGTTTCCCCTCCCTTGTCTGGCAAATTGAAACATACTCACAGTTGTAGCATCAAATCCCTACCAGGCTGCGAGCCCCACCGCAGCAGGGGTTTAAGCTCAGTGGAGGAGATTGGAAAGCGGGCCGACATGGAGGTAGAAAGGCTTTGTCCTGTCTCCCATGATCAAATGAAGTTCTACCAGAGGCCCAGGTCCACAAAAGACTCCGGAGAGCTAAGCAGCCCAAAGAAAACAGGGAAGACATTTCCCAAAGCCAAAGAGCAACAACATAGTCCCAAAAAGACTGAGAGTCAGGCACAAGAAGCATTGCCTAGCAGCAGCAGAATGCTTCAGACACATTCAAAAATAAATACTGCAAACCCCAAGAAGTCTCAAGATGTGCAGCAGGTGGCTTCAACCCTTCAGCGCACAGAGCATCAACAAGGCCTTCATGGAAGATTAAAGGACTCATCCAGCAGAGAGAGCTTAGGTAATGAAAAGAAAAACCTTGAAGATGAGAATCCTAAGATAAGAAGATTCTCTCAAGTAAGAAGAGATAGGGCCAGGCCTGGCCGTGAGCAAGACAGTTTTAAAAGGAGAGTAGCAGGAGAGTTGCATCAACATAGGACATTGCCTAATGCAATAAGAGAAAGTGAGAAAGGCAAAGGCAAAGACTCAGGGTACCAAGATGTTAATGGCAAGGGCAAACCTACAGAAAACAGGAATGGGAGTAAAGACATTATTAACAAAGTGGAATCACTGTTTTTTGAAGGTATGAGGAGTAGAAAGGATTCTGTAGCTTTGCCAAAAGAGACAAAAGGGAGAGAAAGTAGATCATCAAACTCCAAAGAACATAGTAATAAAGAAGACTTTGTAGCCTCTGCAAACAGTTTTTCAGGGGCCCTCTGCAGCCCTCAAGGATCTGTTAGCCCAGGCCCTTGGAAAGTACCAAGCTTTGCCAAAATCCTCTCTGAAGAAGAAGTCCTCCAAGATCCTTTGTGAGGAAAGACTAATGAGCTGCGCCGTGGATTATTTAACAATATCAATGGATTGTTTGTCAGAGTTCTTCCATTTAAGAAAACATAAAAGGGAAGTGCATCAGTGTTCCACTTTCTTTATCTATGGACCATGGCTGGATTTGTATTTTGGGAGTCCTGTGGTATTACATGTGGCATGGAGTACTCCCCTCTGCCTTGTCAGTTGCTTCATCATCTTTTAATGCGGGACTTCACCACATGCGGCACGCTCGGGGCCTTGTCAGAGAAGACATTTTGAAATGTGAAATGTGCCAATCCTGGAAGTCTCCTCCGGAACAACAACTACCAACACTGCTTTACTCATTAAAACGCAATGACCCATATGCAAAGAAATGAAAAAGGCCCTGTCTTAGGTCAGTAGTGTACACCTAGTATGACTGTCATAGGGTTTCATTTTGCTCTCAGCCTCATTGTGGGATATTTGGACTCTCTTTTTCTTAAAGGTTTGCTCAACTGCATGCAGTCGTTCGTACTATTTGTTTTACTGCACGTGTTCTGCACATCGCTGAGGATGAACCAGTTTCTTGTTTATAATTCTCATTCTTTACACAGTTTTGAAATACAACTGAGCAAGCGTTTACCACTTCTTACTGTAGACTGTTCAAATGGTATCACCATGAAACATCTTCACACAAACAGCATCATTTAAAAGACCAGAAACTTGTGGATTGAGATCTTGTTTACCATGTGTATAATAACAAACCTGTGTGTAATTATTAAGATATTAGATGAAAATACTGTATGTACATGTAGCTGTACCAAACCATTCCACATTTTGATATAGAATTTAAAAATTGTCCCATGTTATTTGAGCTTTTCACCTTATTTCCATTGTACTTCAGTGGTTGGAGTTACTATGGATCTTTGTAGTTCATGACATGTATAGAGCATACATTCAAACTGCTGTACCAAATGTTTGCAGTCGCTCAAATTGTGTCTCATTGTGAAATATGATATATAGATATATATACATATATATGAATGTGTCATGTTTTACAGACGCTATATACAGATTTCCATTGCACTGCATCTGCCCTTGTAGCATAACCGAATGAGTTGATGTTCACTTGCTACCAATACATTGCTGGTATTTTATAATGTATTGGTATTATTATTATTTAATGGAGATATTACTTTTTGTTGAGGTTTACTGTTAAAGGCAAAAAAGTCTGTTTATGTATGCTTTCCGAGTTCTGAGTCATGTCCCTTTTTTTTATTTGGATATTGTGAAAAGAAAAAATAGGGTTTTAAGTGTATATATCCGTCTATTCTGCTGTGTAATTCTGTGCTAGGGTAGCTTTAAGGTTCGAGGCCAGAGAGTAATATTTTATTGATTTTTAACCATGCTGCTGATGTAAGCGAAGTCATTGAACATATTACAGGGTAATTGAGCAGATAGATGTAAAAAAAATGTACATGTGAGAGAAAAAATAGTCAAATAAAGGAAAAGGAAATTTCACACTTGCTCATACAGCTTACGAAATAACGAAGTATTCGGAAGAGCTCAGGGAACGCAGTATAGTAGCAAATATGTGAGTTATTAATTACAGCTGAATTGAGGTAAAAGTTTGTGATTGTCAAAAGGAGTTTTCAGTTTACAAATCTAGTAAGTTTTTGTGCAATAGTTTGGTTGGTACGAATGAGTAAACTCTTGAGTGTCGGATAAAGGCAGTTCACTCTGGCCCCGCATTAAATAATGCTCTTTTTATTGTATCTCCCCTGCACTGTTGTTCTCCTTGTATGTTTTTATTTTGACCATTTTGTATTTCATCTCTGCATCATACTGTGGCCTTGCATTGCTTCATTAGAAAGAAAAAAAACTATCCTTGTGGTATCTTCTACATTCTTTAGGAACCGTAGATGTAAATGTTTGTACATTGTACAGCACCTTTATAAATACTTGCTGAGTGCTCTTTTGCGGAGAAAAAAAAATAGAGGTATATGAAATTGCTCTATTATTTTTTTATGTAAAAAAAAAGAGAGAAAATATTTAAAATGGATTGAAAAGGGTAGGTTATGACCTTAACATGGTATTATGTTCATGCACTGAAAATAAAGTTTTGCTGAAAACATCTTTTTCTTTGATCTTTTTCACTCATAAAAAGCAATGTTATTATTAGAACCTTGTTATTCCGATTTTTAATGACAGATCAATTAACCCTACTGATCTACAAAGAAAGATGAAGCATCATGGTGGAACACTGGTGTCTAGATTCTGAGCAGGTCAGAAGGAGGAAGACTTCTGATGAGGCTTCTTGGGGGCATCAGGAAGATGGGGAGGAAACGCGTTGCATGAAAGTCAGGTTGGACTGGTGAATGATGAAACAGAGGCGAGATTTAAAAGGACAAGGATCATGCTGAGAGACCCACAAAGTGTTTGACAAGAAAACCTGAGTAACGATATCAGAATTAAGGATAAGTAAGGTTTGGCAGTGTGGAAAACTGGAAATAATGAAGAGCAGCTTGTGAAAATCTGACACGCCAGGTTATAAGAACAGATGTGAGGGAATACATCTTCCACATCAAACCTATTCTAAAGCATCATTAGTGTACCAGCATGCCAAAAACAAAGGCATAGCTGTTGACAGATTAATCATTTATGTCTTGTTTGTGGATTTGTTTGTTGCACATCGAAAACAAAGCAGCATAAGTTGCTGTCGCCATGGTAGATTTCTAGTTGTCATGGTAGTCAGCAGAGCTAAAAAGAACCACTTATTTTTCTTTTAATTACAATATGTGTGAAACCAAGGGATGGTATACGGCATGGGTGGATTTTTATTTCTAATTTTGGTACAGTCAATGATTGAAAAAGAATAAAAAGTTAATGAAAATAGTGAAAAAATAAAGCATTTTTATGTCACCAGTTTTCATTCATAGGATAGATTCTCTGGTATATTTTCCAGTCATTGCATATTTACTGCTGCACTGAATAGCAAGGGAACACCAGCTTGTTCTTGTTTTGTAGTTTTTGACTATGCAGTTCCTCTTTTTAGCACTAGATGTCACTAACTTTCAGTTAAATGATTATAGTATGGTGAGGTTGCAGGTGTTCAGATGTTTTAAAGCAGGGGTAGCCAACGTTGGTCCTCGAAGGCACCAATCCGGCAGGTTTTCCAGATTTCCGTGCTCCAACACACCTGACTTAAACTAACGAGTCATTGTGAAGATCCTTATAGGCTGTTGGATCTATTTAATTTGAGTCAGGTGTGCTGGAGCAGGGAAATCTGGAAAACCTGCCGGATTAGTGCCCTCGATGACCAACGTTGGCTACCCCTGTTTTAATGCTTGGTGCATCTTAGGTTGGTTTTCTGAGTTAGGTTTGGTGTTGGGCAGGTTTTTAGCTGTTTTTGTACTATGTACTTCATCACGAGAAAGCCTGCAGTACAACAAATGTTTTTGTTTGTTTTGTTTTTTTTTCCTAGAAAAAAGTGTGAAATTACTGAATCTCAAAAACTCTACCCAAAGGGGAAATGCAGAGAAGTGTCTCTACAATTAACCTCTTCTTGCCCTAATGTGTAGCCTTATGGAAAGAAATATTTTTTGCACACGCACGCACACAAGAAAAGAAAATTAAAGAAATGTGAGAAATAAAAAGCTGTGATTTTGTGATTTACATCACATTGTTAGTATGTCTAAAAAACAGGTAAATTATGCACTCTTAGGTTTGTATAAGGAGCTTTGGAAACATATTTTCCACATTATCAGACATGAAGAGAAGCAGATGCATTCTTACAGCTGTTGAGAAGGGAGGTTTCCTAATCATTCACTTGGACAGGGTGTTCAGAGAGATAAGAAAAGCAGGCTGTACCAGCTCAATCAACAACCTCTAATTTTAGCCTTTTTTGTGTTCACAGTTTTTTACAAATCACATTTTATTGACTTTCTATCATATTTTTATGTGATTCCCTCCCAAACTTGAGAGGCCCGAAGCTTCTTTGAGTGTTACTTTTGAGTGATGTAATGTGTGTGTTTCACCCCAACTATTCCTCTGGTGTTTTCTTTCCATGGTATAAAAAAAAACACTAAAAAGTTAATTCACAGGTCACAAAAGTTTGTTAGCTTTTTGTTGCCCTGTTTCTAGGTAATACTCTGAAGGTTACTCCAGCAACACACTGGGGTGGTGGAAAGACATGGTCCCTGTCAACAGAGTTGTGGTTAAAAATGGGTGGTGGATTCCTTGGAATTTAGCCTAGTGTGTGTGTGTGTGTGTGTGTGTGTGTGTGTGTGTGTGTGTGTGTGTGTGTGTGTGTGTGTGTGTGTGAGTGAGTGTGTAAAGTATTGAGGAACTCCTTTTGCAGGGGAATGTGCAGCCTCTTGTATCCATGACAATACCCGAAACCACAGACAGTATTTTGACCCAGACTTTTTTTGTGGGGTGTTTTAAAAGGAGAAGCATGTGCATAATGTCCTTCTTAAATGAATCAGTAATGAAAATAATTAATCTCTTTTCTACCACATTAATATATTGTGTATTGGATGATATAATGATATACGCACAGCCTTTATTAAATCTGATAAAGGTTACACCCATAACTTCCCCATTTTTGCCAGCACAAAAATCCTCTGCCTCTGAAAGGCTGGACCAACGCTGGACTTATTAACAGATGCCACACTTCCTTTTTTTAATCTTTCAAATTAAGATAAATCAGTATTTTGTGTTTCGTGTGTTTGAGTGCAATTTCCTTGGCATGTGAGTAAAACTATAAGGGTAAAAATCCACAGGTCAGGCCATTCTATTAAAATGCATTATGGATAGATAGATAGATAGATAGATAGATAGATAGATAGATAGATAGATAGATAGATAGATAGATAGATAAATAGATAAATAGATAGATAGATAAACTTATTTTTAAAAAGTATTGGCATTTGTGATATTTATGTTTCATTCTTATTGTGAAGCTTCTCGGCAATAAATCTTATAATCTTGTTTGATTAGTTATATTAATCTAGTGTATTTACCTAATATACTGTATTTACTGTATATTAAAAGAGTTGATTGATATCATGAGTCGGAAAAACAAAATTTAGAAGGAGCGCGTCAAAAAAATGTTTAAACATAATTCCAGCTTTTATTATGGAAGGTAAGTCTTACGTCACTTCCTGCCTGTCTGCGCGACTAAATAATTGTGCTCCAGCAGCACGGGAGTAGACAGTGTGAGGAGCGAGCAGTCTACACTTTTCCTCCCTGAAGAAGTTGGACAAAAGGACACGGTCTGCAGGATCTGGATCAGGATCATTTATCGCTTTTTATATCCTGATATGGAATTTTTACTGGATACTCGAGGACTACGAAAACTGAAGTCCCTGCTGATAATTTACCTCTTTGTCGTGAACACAGCAGGTCAGTGTAAGGGCAGCCTCAAAAGCCGGTTAAATAAGATGATATTTATCACATGAGACCCAGGACACATTTTCTGTCGCCTCCGCTGTGGAAGAACTGCCGTTTACTCTGATGCCAACTAAAAATAAAATAATATTAAAGAAACTCAACACGCGTGATTAACTTTTATATAAACAATAAAACAGAACTACAACATTTATATTTTCCCTGCTATCATATTGGTATAAACATAGATTAAAAAGGTTATATATATATATATATATATATATATATATATATATATATATATATATATATATATATATAACACTTAAACAATCTTGATGTGTCCTCTCCGTTTCTTTTACTTCTAGGTGACTGTCCTAAACCTGCGGGACATGGCCCAATGATTTTGTCCAATGAAGCACTTTTGCGTAATGATTTCCCAGATGGTTGTGAGGTCACTTTATTGTGTACCGCTGGATACTTCAAAGAAAGCGGATCTGGAATTATAACATGCATTGATCAGGAATGGACTAAACCAGATCTTATATGCAAAAGTGAGTCCTACCTTTTTTTTTTTCTTTTTTTTTCTTTTTTTACCTCAGTCTTTCCTGTCACTCATCTACTATAGACTTCAAAATAATTTTAATGTACTGCAAAGTAATTGTGATGTCTGTTATTTTTATTATTATTATTATTATTTTTTATCTTACAGAGAAGGACTGTGGTCCTCCTAAGCCAGAGCCAAATATGCAGTTTGATACCAGTGCAGGTACTCTGTTTGGTGATATAATACAAGTAACTTGTGATAAGGGGTAAGCTTAAATCCTTGAGTTATGAAATCTTTAGATTCCATTGCTGTCTGAAATTGATTTATTACCTCTGAAAATCAAATCAGTTTGTACCAGTAACCAGAACCTTGTCCATCCTGCCAGCACTGAAGAAGTTGTTGATACATTCTTTTAGGATTAACCTTTGAAGGAATTTAGCTTTTGAGCTGAAATGACCCTACCACAGTAGTTCAGTCTGTGATTCTGCAAAACTATCCCTCCTTAAATGAATCTCTTGTGTTTACTTTCCCTTGTTGTTCAGTTACAAGATTAGGGGAATGAGCTATCGACAGTGCTTTGATGGAGGATGGTTTGGAAGAGGAACTTGTAACAGTAAGTGTCTCAGGTTGTACTTCTTGTACATTGTGTATGACTTAGTGTTTTCTCTACATTCTGAAAGCAAAGGCTTTTTGTTAAATGAAAAGAAGTACTGTTACCACCTTTTTATAAAATACTTTAGACCATTTAAAATTTATGTTAAAAAATATCAATCCGAACTTATTCTTTATTGAAAAAAAATACACATTTGTTCATTCATTCATTCATTCATTCATTTATTTAATCTCTTCAGTTGTCAAATGTGGAAAACCTCCAGAAGTGACCAATGGCAGAAGCCTTTGGGATCTTCCAGATAATCCAAAATATGGTGACACTGTGAAGTACAGCTGTGATGTAGGATACACACTCATTGGTGATCCTAGCATTAAATGCAATGAAAATGGTCAATACAGTTCACAACCTCCTGAATGCAAAGGTAAGTTTTTATGTTATACTTGTTATTCTAAAGAAGAGTGGGTAGAGAAGCAGGCTGAGGGTGACGAAGTCTTACAGTTGTTGTTTTTAAATTAATATAATTTTTAAAATATTCTTTGCAAATTCATTGGATCCTTTAAAAGCATTACATTGTCCAAGCTTTCATTTAATTGTTCCATGAATACCTTTGCTCTAACATGAGAGGGTAACTTACTCCATTCATAGTAACTTTTATTTATATATATATATATATATATATATATATATATATATATATTTTATCTGGTGCATCATGATTCAGATTAACCGAACATACCATACAAAATCCTACATGGTTATTTAAATTCCACTGCTTTTTTAAAGATTTCTGATAGAAATAATTCATTGGAACAAATGTGCCTTGGTGACTAAGATTAAGCAAAAATACTGTTAATGCAACCAAAAGACCACTGCATTGTGTCAATTTATTATTTAAAGTCCAGAACATAACTGTGTAATGTTAAAAACAATGCTTTATGGATGAATATGCATTAAATGCCCTTTGCAAATTTCCCCTGTGTTTTACACACTATGACTATGAAAAGCTGAAGCAAGCAGAAGTCATAGGCCTACAAATGGATAAAAAACACTCTTGTCTGTACACAGCATCTGTTTAAATCAACACAACCAGTAAAAACAGTAAAAGAAATCCTACACTGCTCCAGCTTTCCTTTAATGGAAAGGCTGCTCCTGGGCAATTGAGACTTGTTGCTGACAGAGTAGAGGTAATTAATATGGTTAAATATCTTTTTATTTTTATCTGGAATCAGTGCTAAAAATGTACTGCAGGATAATGGCAAAAACAATCACCCTTTGTGAGAAATACAGGCAATATTTTGACATTTCTGTTTATAGCATCTGTTTCAACAATCAACTTATTCCAAGTACCTTAGACCCTAAAAGATGAGAAAATAAGGATTTGGTTTAAAATGTTGGACGTTTTCCTTTAACCAAAACAATAGTGTTTCACTCTCTGTACCAGTCTGTAGGACACTGAAAAGCCTTTGCGGTTTGATTTTTATACAGTCGTGAAATGTAGTCAAAACAGTGGCTTTACTGGAATGTAATTCATAATCAAAGAAAGCTTTGTTATACTTTAAAGTTTGCACTCAATTTACAAATAATGGCCCAAATTATACAAAAGTCACAAGTGTGGTCTCATAGCTCTCCGAACCTTAAAAAGTGCATAAAAAGTCACAGAAGACCAGCTCTGTAGAGAGTTTGCAGTCCAGTATCAAGGTTGTAAAATGGTTATCTGGAACAAGCTTTTAGTTCAACACTGGGCATACTGTTGGCATCATCAGATAAACTCAGCACTGAAAACACAGCCTCCATTTTTAAACATTATCAGCTCATCCCTTTATAACTTTACATATTCACTTATTGACTATTTATATGTGTGCTCACCTCATATGGTTTATATACTAATTACCACACTCGTTACCTCTTAAACAAATTAACAAAGTAGTGATTTTCCTTGAAAAGTTGCTCATTTGTCAGTCTTCCTTCACTAATGCACCATTAAGATCTGAATCACAGCTTTCCACATAAGACGGAGAAATAAATGGAGGATTCTTTTAATTTTTTTCTCTATGTAATATGAAGTAAATGTAGAATCAAATGCCTGATGCATGACTTTCATTTCAAGGCGCAGCACGTTCTGCATGCCAGATTATGTCTATATGCATGCCCCACCTTCAGCTTCATAAAAGGCTGATGAATGGCTTTTTATTTTGCATTGGTTAAATTTAGCAGTCTTCTTTGTTTGTAGGTGTGGCAACAGAACATAGAATTACAACAGAAATGACAACATTCTTTACCACAGCAGCAAAAGGTATACAGTGATAAGTAACTATGGTATTTATTGAAATAATTTGTAAATAGAGATTAACTTATTTTGTAATATATATATATATAAGTAATATATTGTTACTGACTACAAATGCTCCCTCAAAGTTGTTGGCAACTATAATTTTGTTTCATATTACAGAGGCGTCCACTTCAGCAGTTATATCCACCACACCCACAGCCCCTCACAGAGATAACACTATCACAGTCACTGCATCTGCAACTGTCTCACCTTCAGAACAAGGTACAGAAATATGTTCACTTTTAAATACCTGCATGCATTTGTATTGTGCATGCAGTGTGCATGTCAGAAATCACTTTTAAGATTTAGAAGAAACATTTTTGTCCTTAACAATGCAAGAAGTAATTACAATGATTGTAGCCAACTGTCATTGGGTCAGCAATGGCTTTAAAATAAAAGTAAATTTTAC
Source organism: Melanotaenia boesemani (assembly GCF_017639745.1). Lineage (NCBI taxonomy): Eukaryota > Metazoa > Chordata > Actinopteri > Atheriniformes > Melanotaeniidae > Melanotaenia > Melanotaenia boesemani. The sequence goes on along the minus strand of NC_055684.1, from coordinate 19,054,417 downwards.
ATTTGCTGTTGTAGATTCACATTCATCTACGTCATAGTATTCATCAGAGCTTGAATAAAAGCAACTGGACTTTAACTTTTTGGTTCTTGAGGACGTTTCACCTCTCATCCAAAGTCCACCCAAACTAAAGGAGCCTTTCAGATGAGAAGTGAAACGTCTTCAAGAACCATGATGTAGAAGTCATATTGGCTTTATCTTATATAATATAAATGATATCTTATATCTTATCTCTTATAACTATTTTTGTTCACAAGGTGGCAAAATCATTTTGACACCCCAGGGTAAAGCTGCTACAACTAGTGCAACAACATCTACATTGTCTTCATTTGAAGGTATCTGATGATGTTTCTTTAAAAAACAAAACAAAAAAAAAACCAAAAAAAAAAAACTATGGCTTCAAATGGTCTTTTTTATTTTATATGTTGCGTGTCTTGTTTTACTTTGTTGTATCTGTGGAGGAAAAGCATCATATTGTGTAAAAAATAAAGCTTCCTCCACAGATTGATTCTTTGTCAGTCATTTTGATATGTTTGATAGTGGTAGATCGAAGGCGTGGATCTTACACATGACTTAAATGCAGCGTGGAAAGCTGACCATAAACCATCAGACAGGTCACAAAGAGCTTACATGTGAGGATGGATGTGAAGATTTTTAATCTTGTTATTGCTTTATTAAAAGACTTAACAACTAATAGATATAACCTCCAATCGTTTTAAAATAAACTCTGATATGCTTTAAAACAAAGAAAATGAGCTCATTTTTAAACATGAGCCCATGTTTGGTAATGAGCTCACACACTGTCAGCCAGTAGATTAACTAAAATGTGAAACTTTTCTGTTCTCCATCAGTTAAATAGGATCTGAACCCTGGCAAAATGATAAGTAAAATAACACATGCTGCCTATAAAATGATCCTTATCTTTTTCAATTTTTACGTTTAGTTTATTCAAGGATTCAAGGATTCAAGGATTCAAGGAACTTTATTGTCATACCAGCTCACATTTACATGTTTATGGTACGAAATTAGAACTGAGGTCCCGGTTTGAGCCATAAGAAGGAGGGCAATAAGTGAAATAAAATAAGACATGAAGAAAAATAGAAATATAGGCTAAATATAAATAGAATATAAGCTAAATACAATAGAATATAAACAGCAAAATTTTTTAAATAAAAATAACAGTAAACACTAAAGAGCCCAGTTTGCATGTGCAGCCTAGATAAATATGTGCAAGTATGTATGTGCATGAGGTAGTGATAGTAGTGCATGAGGTAGTGATAGTGCCCTGGGGTTATGGTCGTGGTAACCAAACTATCTCTGATGAGTGCGAGTTCGGTTGTGCTGTACTTCACACGCAGATTTTGCACAGAAGTAGTGCTAAAAGTGGTCTCTAAGTTGTGAAAAACAGCCTTAGTCCCGGGAGCTCGAGAAGCCGCTGCTCTACTGTGCGCCGCCATTTTTCCTCAACTGCTTGGTGCAGTTTTATATTTAATGGGGGGTATAAATGTTCTCATTTGAGTCTTTTTAACAAAGAGAAAATACAAGTATTTCATAAAGTGCTAAGTACTTCCTTTTAACACCATAACTCATAAATTGCTAATATCTGCAGTGTTATTAATTAAGTTCTATTTACTTGATCCAGCTTAACTCATATTGAAATCTGTAGTGACATTTTTCAAAAAAAAAAAAAAAAAAGAGCATACATGCCAGAAGAATCATTTAGAAGCACAGTGGCTTTTTTAAAAAACTGTTTGCATAGTAAAACTGTTTTATTCTTGCAGACAAGGGGAAGGCGGTCATAGATACTAACAAAGATTTTGGTGAGTGATTGTATTCTAGCCTGAAAAATATTTTAACATGCATTTTACTTGATTGTGCATTTAACTTGATTTTAATATCCTTTTTCCAGGATATAAAGCAGTTGCAATCTCTGCAACAGTCACTGCTTTAGGTAATGTACAAGTTTTCTTTTTCACACTGCTGTCAATAAATTGAAATACACAATGTAAGTAAAGCTTTCTGTTGTTTTCCTTACAGTTGCATGCATAGGTGCATTCTTTTTAAACAAGCTTCTGAGGAGAAAAGGGTGAGATGTCATATGTATATATATATTTTAACATCTTTTAACTTATCTAAGTATATCTATACTTTAATGCTGTTATTTATCTTTGCATGTTCTGCTCTTTACAATTCTTCCAGTCGACATATAATATGCAACCTCAGTACATGAATGTGCAACAATCACTGTGTCATCAGATGTTAGAATCTGTTTCTAACAACATACCAAACAGTAAAGCCACACGATTTAAACTCAGTAGAGCTTTTAGTTTTTCCACTGCTTTTTGGTTATAGAACTGTATAAGGAAATTTAGATATTGGTGTTTCCGGACTTCTGAGGATTGACCTAAGTCTACAGGAAATCCTCTGATAAAACGATCTTCCAGGGTGAAAGGAAAGAAAAAAAAAAAGACAATAAACAGCCTGACAAAATCTTTGATATAGATTTTAGCTTGTGACATGAGATCAGCTGGATGAAGAATACACCCAAGCATTCATCTTAAGCTAAATAGTTCCGCTTCAACAGGAGAAATGAATATGTTGTTACTTTTTTATGGTATGCAAGCTTCAAATATCATATCAGGCAAAAGTTTTTTGGAAAAAAAAGTCTTCTGTCTTAATTCCAATGACTAACACTTAATACCCTGGAATGCAAATTAAGACTACACCATTTGGTGGACTAATAAACTTTTAACTCAACAGTTCTGACACACATTCCTTATTTGATGACACTATAGCTCATATGACACTGGAGAGGACCTGAAGCCGGAGTTATTACAGTTCCAAAATCTTTAGATTGCCTTCCTCACTCAGGTAACTTCCTGTGTATTTATTACCATAAAAAACATTTAAATACCCCAGAAACATATTTAAGCCCTTTTTTTTCTTTTTTTTGTTTTTATTCTTACCATGTTTAAATGGAAGTATGAAGTATTATTATTATTATTATTATTCCTACAGGGAAGCCTTTAAAGGATGAATGTGCCTTTTTACTTGTACCACTGTGTGAACTAAACAGTTTTTACTGCATTTCTTGTCAAAACTAGCTCTGCAAATGGAATTGCACCAATCAGTTAGACCATCTGCCACCAACTAAGGACATACCAACAAACCGAGAGCCTTTCTGAATCAACGGGGGAAACAAGAAACCCACTTTTCATACGTTTGCACTATATCAGGTCTTCAGACATGCTGTGTGTTATCACACTTCAAGAGGACATTCCACAGATTGTTGTTCACATGCACTTTTTTATATATATATAAATTTTCAAATGTTTTTTTTAATTGGCACATGAACACAAGTTTGTAAATATTTTATTTAACTTTTGAGCATTATTTATGTTTTAAGTAAACAGTTTAACATTATCTTCTTGTGTTGTATATATATGTATATATTACAGCCTTTATAAATCTCAAGCCTGCAGGTTTTCATGTTATGTGCTGTTTTTTTTTTCCTCATCATAACAGAGGCATAACAGAAGTTATTCAAGAAGTTCACAAAGTGTTTAATTCACTTTGCAGACTGAATGTGGCTGATACAATCAGCCACATTCTTCGCCCCCTGACTTTCTTTTCATAATTGTCTGCTGTTCTGGGCTCCTTTAAGTTACCGTCCATAAAAAGAGGGGAAAAAAAGGGAAACCTTTCTTCATGACAAAAGAATTCTGAAGAATGTTGGCCTTTGATAAAGAATGCATTACACAAGCTACCATATACAATGTAAGATCAAAGATACAAAAAATTTTCTGATCATGAATGAATCGAAGTTCATTCATGATTTGCAAATGTTTGGCAAGCCACTTCTCTAAAAGTGAAGAGGTAAAATGAGTCAGTTTAGAAAGACATAAAAGCATTGGTCAAAGTATTTTTCACATAATAAAAAGTAGAGACCTTTGTTTTACAGGAGAAACTAAATGAATGCATTCATTGTCAAGAGAGAATAAGACCAAGTTATTATCCTGGCAAGGGTGTGGACCAGAACAGAGGAAAGCCCCCATAGAAAAATGGAATGACACTGCTTCATTGTACCCTAGACTGTGTCGTGACAGAGGTTCCTTTGCACATTTTTTGGAACATCCAGAGAGGCTTTATAAGGTCAGGAAAACAGGTTTCTTCCTGTAGCTTCCCTCAGTGCAAAACTTGAACTTGACATTGACTGAAAAGATTCTTTGATTAATTGTGCAGAAGAGAAAGCATGGTCACAGACAGGATATGGAGTCATTATCACAGCCATTCGTTTAAATTAAAAACCTGAGAGGGTGGGTTAGCTGTTTTTCTCAGACGCCATTGCAACAGCTTACCCCAGAAAGTAATTAAAAAAAGGATATAGTGTTGTTCACAGGAGACATTGGAAAGAAATCCTTATAGTTCTATTAGGGATCATTTAGATTCAAAAGAAAACCCAGACAAAGCAAAAAGTATTTTTATTATCGTCAACACGCATGACGAGACCTGAGAGCTATATGACAAGTATTTTCTGTTACATTACTAAAGCAGTTGTCAAAAATGATAATAAAAGGCCATACTTTCGAATTTTCCTGGTACTGTGTGTGGGTCCACTTGTCTCCTTAAACCTCCTCTTACACACCACATTCAGATTAAATGGATTAACAGATTGTCCTCAGCTTCTCCTCAAACCTGTTAATTACCCAGTCATTTGAGGCATGCATGCACAGGGACACACCTAAAGCATGTAGGGCAGGGCTGTCAAAGACCAGATTTGTTCAACCCTGCTTTTGTGCAAAGATTCAAGTCTAAACAAAGATGTTCTGAATTATCGCTTCTTCCTGTGATGAAATTATTCTCCCATGATGGGAGTGGCGCTCTCTACAATTACTGCCCTCGGGGATCACTGAATGAAAGGTCTGATAAATATAATGTGAAACACAAGTTGGCTATGGCTTTATATACTGCTATGACTCAGCTTTCCATTAGTTTTATCAAAATACTGAATGCTGGAAGATCTTTTGGGGAAAAATGGTATTCAGTCCATCTAGGATGCTTTAGACTTTAAGAATGTTGTTTTTTTTTTTTCAGAAGGTGTTTTGACAGATCTGACCTTAATTATTTTGCATGTGCTAGTCTCTAAATTTTTAATGGTTTTGGTCAGACTACCACAAAATATTTTTATTTGTTGTTGTTTTACAGTGATACAAAACAGCTGATGCCCATATTTGTTTATGGGGATTTGCAATACTGAAATCAAACTATGAACAGTGGAATTAGAGGAAAGATTAATAGAACTAAAGTTATCCTGGGTGGGACATAAACAAGTGTGGAAAGTTTCATAACAATGCCCATCAAAACCTCTTTCTGGTAATATGAAAAAACCCAAAAGCTCATAAAAGTCTGTTGCATTTATCATAATCCATCAGATGGTGTTTTCCGAGCAACTCCTAAAACCACAGTTAATTTAGAGCAATGTTTTCATATTACAGATTTCACTGGCCGTTTGCTGTGGATTTAAGTATTTTATAAATGTGATTTCAGCACAAGAAACGAAGTGGTGAGGTTTCCTCCTCTTTCAAAACCCTGTTTTTCCAACGCAGGACACCACTCCCATTGTGGCTCATCATCCCTGTCAGGCATCAAGACAAAAAAATCCAAAACAATTTCGGGAAATAAATCTAAATTTATTTTGATGTTCCCCTTTAGTTCAGAGATGGGAAATTACACAAGCAGAGGCTGACAGAGTTCACAGTCACAACTGTAATTCATCAGTCACCATCTGCCCAGTCTCCACTGACGCTCTAAGTCTCTATCCTGTTTGGCAAAGACAGGAAAATGACAGTGATTTCTCTGTCCATCCCTTTGTACAAATCCTGTTATTGTGGGTTTTTAAACAGATTTCTAGCCTTTAAAACATAAATAAAACTTTCTTAACAGTTAATTGTGTGTTCTACTGTAAATTATATAAGCAATGAACATATTTTCTCATGAAATAGTTTGATGTTTCAGGTTCCCTACACAGTTGATTCAGGGTTAATTTTTTTCAAAAGTTTGGACACACTTTCCCATGGTTAAACAGATGGCCAAACTGTGCCAAAATGGCCATTTTGGAGACCTCCCCTTAAATATTCATCCTAAAACTTCTTTGATTTGCCTCTTCTTCACTTTATCAGAGTCGGCCTATGTAGAGATAATGTATATTTAATGTTAAATTCATATTAACTTTTTTAAAGCAAGCCTGAAACGGTCTAAATGAAATGTGCTTCTGCTGTGAACATAATCTATTCATGTGTATACAACTAAATTCACTGTTAGAAAACAACAGACACTTATGATCAGGAAGTTTCAAACTAAGAAGAGCACTTTTAGTTGGCTCCCATGACATTAACTGTACAAGATCATGATCACTCTTCATGTCGTTTTGTGCAACAACACAACATGAAGAGTGATCATTTCCTCCTCGTGTGCAGGACACCCTCTAGTTAACCCCTTCCCCTCAGTTAGAGGAAGTGATGCAGTTGTACACTAGATCAACAAGAAGAAATTACACCTCACATTCTCAGACTAATCGTGTGGTATTGCAGAGTAAACCCTGTCAGCCCATCTGGAACAAAGGAATTTGTGGTGACTCATGCAACTTGGTTGAATCATTTACATGGTTGCACAAAATGTGAGGCAGAATGGTTTTGGCACAGTGCTGGGGTGGTTGAGCAAAAAAATAAGAATAAAGGAAACCCCTTGTTGGTTAGATGAGTCCTCTTTATGACTCCTCTTCAAAGCTAGTTTCATGAGAGGAGAGAAAGAGAGGATGAAGATCTTCAGGGTTTAGACAAACAAGACATAAATGGTTTCCACTGCAGACTCAGCATGAGATCAGAACCAGATGACCCATCTTTGATCTTAGATGTTTACATGCACCTTAAACTCTGAAGCACCTTCATTTATATGGATTTTTAGTTTAATGTTGGCAGCCTATTCTCATTTTTGTTATGATAGAAAACATTCAGTTTTCAGTAGAGACCATAGCACTTTGTAGAATGAAAACAGATGTAGCCTAAAATGTCTGTGGATGGCTGATTCTGATACAAGGAAATTTTCATTTCAAGCTAGCCTAACCTTATCTGAGCAACACCACATATTACTGTTAAAGTATACTGTCAACATACTAATTACCATGCTTTGTGGATGGTTGAATGGTGTCAACAAACTCCTCCAGCTCCACTTCTCTGTTTTTAAAACAGGTTGTGCCTAAATTTATCTTCTATTTATGTCACTTTTGGCACATACTTTAAGTGTGTTGCTATATGAATGCTGATCTTAGTGATTTAAGCATTACCTTTTTGTTTAGTTTTTTTTTTTATGAATGTGGTCAGATAAAGTGCCACAAAACAACTTATTTAAAGATAAAGTCCATCAATAGAGTAGAATTAAAAGTCATTAAACTGACACAGTAACATCTGGTAAAAGTTAGCCAACAGCCCCTGGTCATACCACACGGCTTAAGACTGTAGTGCCATTTCTTTTAATGGTTTTATATTCAACTTCTCCACATGTGTTCTCTCAAAACTCCAACTGTTTCCCTGTAATTAAACACACTGTAGCTTGATTTTATTTCTATTTTTACAGTGGTTCTAATCCTCATGTATGCTTTAACCAACTTTTATTTTTAACCTTGAGGTTAAATAACCTTGCTGAGGCCAAGGAAAGTCTGAATGTACCATCATACAACAGATGACACCAGCCATCTAGACCAGTAACAGTGATGTCATGTTTAGTTAAGGCACTCCCCGTGACTCACTGTTTTTCCATAGCGTAAGCATATTGAATTGAGTTGACATTATTTTTGTTTGCTGTTGATATAGAAACACAGTTCCATATCCAATTCTCCTTGATGGCTTTTTGCACACATTCTTCTAAAAATGGCAACATAAATTGTTTATATGTGGGAGCAGCTGACATTGGAGAGGAGATATAGTGCAGGAGTAAAATGGAGAGGAAGGAGAAACTTGGAACCATTTCTTACCTTGATCAGCATGGGGGTTTTGAGATTCCTGGCAAATAAGTGGACATGCTATGAGCAGGGATATCAGGAATGCAGTATAATGTGTTTAATTTCTAGAGGAGGATTTATTGGACCTCAACATCTCTGTTCAGGTCTTTTAGACTTTTTAGCCACACAGACAGAGTAGAAAGAGTACAGAAGGTGGGATTGCAGACTGTGTAATCTAGGACATGTTCCTGTGGAGGATGTTGAAATATTGGCTGTGTGTTTCTGTTAATGTTGCCTTCAGAGAGAGTTTACCTATGTTATCTGGCTTCGCTGCATGAGATGTCAACAGCTCAGGTGTTGCCAAGCTACTAAAACAACACCCCAATGCATTCCCGGAAAACTGGAGATTACAGCCACATATTTCTCTTTACTTTATTTCAGCTCTTTAACAGTTTGTCAACTTGTCTATTTATAATTTAATGTTTATTTAGTTATTTTTCTGACTGCACAGTGGCTTGGGGGTTAGCACCGTCGCTAGAAGAAAGACGTCCTCTTGCTTGAATCTTAAATGGGGCCTTTCTGTGTAGAGTCTGCATGTTCTCCTCATATCTGCATAGATTTCTCTGCCTTCCTCCCACATTTCAAAAACATGCACATTGGGTTAGTTTGTGATTCTAGGTTGACCTTAGGAGTAAGTGCGAGTGAGTGGTTGTCATGTTCGTATCTGTGTGGGCACTGAGATTGAAGGAATAGCAACCCATCCAAGATGTAACCTGCCTCTCACCTGGCAGCCCTAAAGTGGAATAAGAGGGTTTAAAAAAGGACTTTAACTTTATTTAAATGACCAGGTGCAGATACACATTGGAACATAAAGTCAAGTACAACTGTTAAAACAAAGGCATGTAAATAGGCTAACACTTGTGTCCTTACAGCTGTCTATAGTACTTCAGTGATGTCTCACATTATGTAAGTAACAGAACTTTAATATGGCTGGTATTAATAACAGCTCAGTCTCAATGAGTCCTTACTCATTAAAACTATGTACATTCATGAGTATTTTCCTTGCAACCCCCTGGAAACCATACACTTGAAATTCACATGATCATGGTTAATAATACTGGCAGTGTAGGTTAATGATTCATGAATTTTAATTAAGAGTTTTCAATAATTTATGAAAAAGAACATATGTATTCATGCAAAGATCAGCTAAGAGTGTTTTTGGGAGGTAAAATAGTTGACAATTCAGAGCTTCTTGTTTTAGGCTAATGATGGTCATTTATTTGCCTTCTTTTCTACATAATGGAGCATTAGCATGGCAGGCATGCATGTTTTAAGATATTACATGCTTTAAATTAACTGACTACTCATAAACTCAAAGAACTGTTCGCAGTTCTTAAAGTTAAATGCATTTTATTTTGTGTGTTGTCTTCTTAGACCTGATGGTAACTCAAAGTCCAGACTGTGAAAAATACTCTTTTGGACATACATTTTAAAATGCTGCACAGACCAGATAGCCAACTTCTGGATTACTGAAGTGTTTAAGCAGATAATTCCTTTAGTTCACTGTTCCTGGAAACAAATCACAACTGTTGCTATAAATTACAGACGGCATGGATGACTGATCGCTGCATGGAAAAGAGAGGAAACTGTCACCCTTAACAAAGTCAGTTCTTGACTTTTTTTTCCTAAACCTTTCCTGGGCTTGCACTTGAAGAGGGTCTTTCAGCAAACTTCATCCAGTGACTGAATTAACCACAGGGACAATAGTACAAGGCTGCCATCTTCTGGTACTATTAGGTATTCCATCATGAAGCTGAAGCAAAATGCTTGTCGACTGTCCCTCCACATTGTAACCGATTTCAAATGGTGCTAGACATGATGGAAACTCTAAACACCAGAGGAAAACGGTCAGCCCTGGTGGGAGGGGGATCAAGGGGTCAGGAGACTGAATCCAACGTTGTCTTCTTTCTGATGGTTTGAGAACCTCCATAAACATCATCACATCTTTGAAACTTCCAAATTAGTTTGACTAAATTTATCATGAGTCTATAGTAGTAGGTAGAAATATGAATCTAAACAATGGCACCAAACTAAAATCCAAAAATGGAGGCACACCAGAAGTCTGTTCCTGCTCAAGAACACCGATTTCAAATGGTGCTAGATGGGATTTTATACTCTAACACACCATCTGAAACCAGTTCCCTGGGGAGGATGACTTTTAAAAAACCCAAAGTTCAAAACCATGTCAACATCTGAAAAAATAATAATAATAGATTAATCAATCCAAATAAAAGAAAAATAAAATGTGAATCCACCATAAATTTTGGACATGTTTTATGAGTGCTCTTCATGATGATGAGGAAAATTAACAATCAGACCTGAGAATGTAACTGATAAATTATTTTAACACTATCAATAAAAAGCTCCATACAGTTTAATTTCAGTTATATTAGTACTAATTCAATTTGCTAAGAGTCAGAAGCTCTTCTACAAAACTAGCTAATGTAATGACTGATCTGCTTTGTAATGACTTAGGTGTTTTAAGAGGATACGGTAATTAAACAAAACCTCCTATATGCTTGAGTAAAGATGACAGAAAAAACACAGAATAACATCAATTATACAACCTTTTGATTTTTGTTCTTGCTCCACAGCAGACATAAACAATTTTTATCTCTTCACTAATCTGTTTTTCTCATAAGTGTTTGTTCTACTAATAAGGTTTTTTGTCAAGAAGACATTAAATTTTTAAAATTATAACAAAATAAAAACTTCTGCAGGTTATTTAAAACACATTCCACAAGATTAAGCAGGTGCTGAAATTGCATTACAGAATGTTTAATTACCATAGTTGTAACTTTGATTATTGAACGTGAAGCGAAATGCCCCCCTGTATCTTTATCTGCACTAAGAAGATGAATCTTTGTACAAACTTTGCTGACAACAGAAAATAAGTTTGGCAAAGACATAATATACTTGTCTAAAGACTGATGTCCTCCAGGGCTGTGTCTGAAATTTTTGAGATCTTCCAAACTGAAAAATAACAACTAATTTAGGAAGAAGCAGACTATCTGCTGGCAATTAGACCATGAAGAAGAACCACTGAGTTACGGACAGCACATCAAGGAAAGACACAGAAGCTCAGCACCTCGAATTAGAAGAGCGTGGCCAAGATGGCATGGCAGTGGACTGGCACCAGATATCAAGTTTAACAAAAACTGGCTATGAATCATATTGTAGAAAAATAGATACTTGAAGCTCCCTGCAGATTTCTTTGTAGTGCACAGAAGGATATTGTGTCCTCTCCTGGGTCTGCCTCAGGCATCCAGTTTGCTGCTGATAGTGAGCGTTGACTGTGGTGCGAGATGGAAAAAACAGGGCCTGAAATAGGTAAAGATTCATTAGTGTGTGCCCCTGTTGTCCAACGCAATGAAGCATGCAGAGAACAGAATGTCTATATGAAACTCATTTGGGACTTTCTCTGTTACAATTCTCTTTTTAAATGAACAGAACAAAACTATGATGATTAATATGAAAACTCCCTGGATCCTGTTTGTAGGTCTGGCATTAAAAACCAGGCATTATCCTGCTCTGACAGTGTCTCAGACACTGTTATCCTGTTGTTGGGGAAAAGGTGACGTAGCAACTAATCCAAAACCTGCATGTGTCTTTCAGGGACAATTTCCCTGTCAGCCAATGCATAATCCTCTTCACTGGTAGTTTAGTGTCTTGGCTTCTAAAACAAAAGCAGTTGTATTGGCTGGTTTTATTTTAGGAACTGGTAATATAATTAAGGAATTTGTGATAGGTATCATTGATTTAAGAATGTGTAACTTAAGCCAAACAAAATGATTAAAGCATCCTCGATCAACGTTAAGAGTAAATCAGACGAGCATTGTGCTCTAAAGGCTGCAGCACCCTTTACATCCGTTCCATATAATATTACTTGTAAACCTCTCTCTATCCACCACTCTCTCCCTCTTTCATGCTCCCTTGTTCATTTTACTACAAGTTCTTTTGTGAGCACAGAGCTGCTTTTTTCCCCTACCAAGTCACCTGATCATCTAGTGCTTGTTAAAGGCGCATCGGGCTCTTTTAAGACCAAAACAAAAGTGAGTTACGCAACATTGGTTTATTTGAAGCCACATCAAACTGCATGCAATGTCCACTTTTAACAAAAAAAAAACAACAACAAAAAATATTTACCAGCAGAGATGAAAAAGAAAAGATTAATCACAGATGACACACAAAAAAATGTTTTAGTCAATAACATACTGAACCAATCTTTCTTTTTAAAGGAAATGGTAATTTAATATATCCCTGTGGTTAAATATTCTCAATGCAGGCAGTTAGTGCGCAATTTGAGTCAACAGTAGAAAGTCACTTGAATTGTTCTCAACAGAGCAGGTGACGTAAAACGAACACTGAATGCCGGCATGACCCTATAACAGTGTGGGGCAGAGCTGTGTGCATGTTTGCACGTGTAAACAGGGTAGGTGGTTAATCCTCTTACAGATTAGAGGTCCTAATTTATCAGGAGTGAGAGAGGCAACCTTATCAAGGTAATGTGTTTTTGAGCCACCTGCAGTCAAAGAAATGTGGAGTATAATTTGGATCAAAATACCTTAAGTAAAACATATTGTGCCGTATACAAATACATCTGTGTAAGGTACTAATTTGATTAAATGCTTTTGAAGTTGAAATCCACTGCTTTTGCTTTTGTGGAGTCGATTGTAGAATTACAAAAAAATCACATGATACCTAACTGGACCAATCAGACCTCATTTCCTGAGTACTCAGTCTGCACAGGCAGTGCCCTGAAAGTACCAAAAGTTTGGCTCATGTAATAGCTTGGATATCTCTTTCTACATTGCATCACATTCTCCTTGGAGACACGTATTGTGAAATGTTTGGAGTAGAAAGAGCCATAACACATTAAGATGAGCTTGACACTTTGTCCGGTCTGCCACACAATGGGTGAAAATATATTCCATGGACGAAGGAGTTGATTTACACTTTGTCACTCTTTTCTGGCTTTTGCTTGGCCTGTTGGGAAATATCAGATGTCTTGCTGACAACAAGAATGGAGTAATGAGTTAAACTAGCTGCTGTAGGGCATCTTCAGAAAACAAATTAGGTTTCCAGTTTCTGAGACAAGGAACACCTGGTTAATCATGGACAAAAACACTGAGGCAACCAAAACAATCTCAGCATTTTATTTTCTTACCTGCTGTCTACCTTTGATATTCATATATGCTTTGATGTACAGTATAACTATACAAACTAAAATAGGGCTATTCATGATGGAAGACTGGAGAAGTCTCCTTATTGGTTTCATCACAGTTGCTTACATCACCTTTTCCCTCATGTTGCAGCACATAAGGTGTCTCTACCTACGAATAAATGCTGCCTCACACTTGTCTATTAATACATCATCATCTAGCTGGGCCAGCAGTGCTCCGAGTTTAATTTTAGCACTGTCATCTCTCAGCTCTGTACCATTTCCTATTCTATAATCTCAGCGTAGGAGGGATCTGTTTTAAAAGGCAGTGGGTCGCTTTCCATGTTCCCTGATGGTTTATGTAGGCTACAGGTGATGCTGGCCCCTCGCTGTAAACACATTCATCAGTAGATTCTCAATCTCTGTCTTGTCTTCTAAAATTACGTCTCTATCCATTATTGAACCACCAGTGTCAGCTGAAATTTATCAGCTCCAGCTGGAAAAGCAGGGATGGTTTTTAAGTTCGTCTAAGCAGTTTTTGTTTTAGATCTGGGGTGTTGCTAGACATAGGGCTCTAATGGGGCACAGGGCCCCCAGTACTCAGATCACAGTTTTTATTATAAGAATTTGCAATGTTTATAAAATGAGCAACGTTATGCTCCATCTGCTTCCCTTTACTAAACCGATTGTGACTGCTGCTTCCAAAAAACTGATGATGAAACATCAAATAATAATAATAATAATAATAATAATAATAATAATAATAATAATAATAATATGGTTGTAATAGGCTTTATAAAAAAAAAGAAAAACATTCAAATTGGAAAATACTTCCAACTGAATATCAGACTGTTGTTATAAATGCAGTCAGATAATTTCATTTTGATCTCTCCTACTGGATTTGGAAGTTTACTTTGAAAACATTTGAAGACATTTGAAGTTGATCAACTTTAACCCAAGATCACATGAATTAACATTATTATTATTATTATTATTATTTTAGGTCTGTTGTATTCAGCAATGACAGTGGCATGTTCACAATCCTGGGATTATAAGGAATCCATCTAATATGTCATGGCTGATCACAGGGAAAGGAATAAAATATTGATACAAAGTCCAGCTGTTTTTACTGTAAGATCTTAGAGTCAAATGATTAGAGGTGATAACCGATGCATTTCGGATAGTAATTAATCTGTGTAGTCCCTAAATGAATCCTAATGTTCTGCCTTCGCTCCGAGACACCTGCTGCTGCTGCTGCTATCAGCTCAAACTGTGCTGGTCCAGGTGTGCTGCTCACCTCTCTTCTAAAGGAAACCAGGAAGCAGCTGCTTCTCACTTCACTTTCTCTCGCTCTCCTTTTTTTTTCACTTTCTGGTAACCTGATTTTTCTTTCTTGGGGAAAGATATGACTTTTCCTTGCCTCCTGTGGCTGCCCATCATAGACTACCAGCAGGATGAATAAAGGCCCATTTAATTAATCACTTAACTCAGTTGAAACAGCCGGTGCAGGTGTGGACCAACACATTGTGCAGTGTATTTTATGGGGTGAGGGGGGGCTTCAGAGACCATACATTATTATTCTAAATGGAGAATTCAAAGCAAACTGGAGCTTGTATTTCCATGAAACCGCATAATTTGATTTCACATATTAGTCTAAGATAAGTTCTATCATCTTATCCCTTCACTGCTGGAAGGTTAACTCCTGTGTTAACTGTTTGAGACCTCTGAATTAAGCTCACTTGAATGCTTTTTTTTGTTTCACTTGAGAGGCAGCAACTCTACCCCCACCCCTCTCCACCACCACCACCACAAAAAAAAAAAAAAAAAAAAAAAAAATAGAAAGGCAAAATAACTATTGAGGTCACATTTCCTTGTTTGTGAAAGTGGGTCACTTGTTCCACTGGACAGCTTTAGAAGACATGGTAAACATTATGACTGCTGAGGGCATGATCCTCACAATCTTTAAAGCATGTTCTGATTAGTTTTGGCAGCCTGGTCCACACAATAGTAAGTTATCTACAATAAAAACACTGGAGGTATTTTGATTACAAGCCAGCCCCTGATACTCACTCTGTGCTCAGTTTATGCATCTTCCCAGGACCTTAACATGTTTCAAAACCACCATAAAAACATTCCCTCTGGAGCAGAGTTTCTTTTCAGTACAAATAATTCAGGTTCTAAAGGTACCATCCCCTCTCATTCTCTCTCTCTCTCTCTCTCTCTCTCTCTTCTTACCTTTGCTTGCCAGTGGTTTAGCAACTCATGAGGTCTACTGCTGATTCACCAATAGAATGAACAAGTTGACATTTGACAGGATGGCGTTTGCTCGTCCTGTGTTTCATTTCCACCTCAGACGCTCTGGGAGGTGAAGAAGCATATTCATCTCATGTCTCTTTGGCATATCAGCAGCAGGAAGTACCACACCTTTCTATGACGTTGTCATTAGAAAGATACAGTACCAGCAGCTTCTGTTTCAACCACAATAGTGTCATCACAACAAGCGTCTCAACAGTGTGTTACAGAAGGGGTGCATTACAAGATCGTGAAGGGACACATCTGCTAAATGTCTCATACTTGATGATAGCAGAAGTACAAAGGTAAAAACTTTGTGTGATGGGTTAATTACAGTACTTTGGGCAATATCATTTAATCCCAATCATAAAAAGTACAAACAATAAGTGATGACAGAGAGAAGAAACATGCCAACATCCTTGTACAGCAGATGATACATTCCAAAGAGGGTGCCACTCAGTAGCACCCCCTATATTCTGGAGGCACAGCTTGTTTTCAACATATCAAGTGCGCACTATAAATCTAAATTACCATTAAGGATCTCCCTGGATCTCTGTGACGCAGCAAATGATGTTTGACACGTAAAACATAAATAAAGCTGTGTCATCGCTGCGATGCTCGAGTTTTCATTTCTTCTTAAATCATCAAACAACAACTTTACCCTCGCAGATCGATTTGTGATCACGTCCGTCAACTAAAGAAGTATTTTTATTAATAAAACCAACCGGTAATTTTTGACAACACTTTCCTAGGAGCCCATGAGGCCATCGGGAGGTAAACTATCGTGCCAATATGTACTGCGTAACATCGTCCTCTCCCACAACAGGATTACGCACTATCCATCTCTTGCGCAGCATCCTATTCCGAGCTCTTCCTTGACACGCCATCGCTACCAATTCCACGTTTTGTTTACATCTTCGTTTAATCTTGAAAATCGGTCTCAAGTCAAGTTTCAGACGTAGCACACACACTCTGTCATACCGTCGCAGCGTGTACAACCATCGCAGCGGAAATTCCTGTTGGATTTTATATGGCTTGTCGGACTTCGCGCTGACGCAGTTTAAATTTACCTGTTGTCATATCGATGATGAAACACTGGGATTTTTAAAAAAGTGTTTACAACTTATTCCTATCAACAAGCCGCCTAATGCCTGCATGACTGTGAACACATTACTTATTACTGTTTTGTTTAATTATTCTTTGGTCCATACTTTAATAAGTACCTAAGCGTTATTCTTACCTTTCTACCCTGGACTCCAGTGGTTATGAATTACATAGTGGTATTCTTTACGCAACATACGCAGCGTGATATCTCTTTGCTCATGTAATAACATAAATAACTTACGTGTTTATACCAAGCTTGCTTTTCTCATGTCAGCCATTTCCCTCAGACCCGACCCTCGCTGAATGGTCAGTCCACCGGATTCCTGTTTCTGCCTTATTGTCGTTATTAACAATCTCAGGGCGCACGTTTGTCACAGTGTATCCCCTAACAATTTTCCATAGCGCAACACGAGGACCCCGCCCCTGACACTCCCCCGGTCACTGATTGGACAAGCGGCCTGAGAGTCTTTCCTCATCGCCAGAATCACATGTGGCTGACGCATGTTTACAAACATCGGTGAGATCACATGGTTATGGGGCTGTTTTACCGTAAACTCTTTCCCTTTGACGTAACTACCAGATGTCGTGCTCCGAGTCTGCTATTGGTTTATCAATGACTGTGTAGAAATTGTATTTAAGACGGACGGATAACCTTATCTGCCTATATCCATCATCATCTACAAATAAAGATAACGCAAATTCCTTTCCTCCAACGGCCCAGTAGATCAGGCCTAGATTTGTTATAGGTAAGCAAATATCTATCTATTTAGCCTCAACTTATAAAGGCCTGCGCCCCTATTTGTAAAGTGCACGTTGATTCTTGTGAGTGCACAAAATCGGGAAATTGATGCCACAATAAAATCTCAGCCATTCATTAATCTTTAACATGTTTACTATTGCAATTTAGTCAGATTTTGCAGATATGGTTTAAAAATTAACTTTTATATTAAGTTTTTCAAAACTAGCTACAAAATTGAATTTCTGAATATTGAAATAATTTCAAAACGATAGCCTTTATAGGCTATTGTCTTGAAGTTATTCCTTTTGGGGCCCTAATAGTCTGTTATCTATAATGGATGAGTTAATTTCGAAATATTCTCTATAAAAGTGTTTAATAATGCATGGTGATACAGAAAATATATTGCAATGCAATTTTTGTCCAGCAGATGGCAGTGCAGTACTGGAAAATTGGACCTTCGTGGAAGGTAAGTTTATCATTGCAGTCATAAAAGTATTTCTATGACTTCTCTGGCGGCATAAATATTTTGTATAAGTTAGAGGGCAGCCATTATTTATAACCTAATTACAGCAAAGCTATCTAATTGTTGATTGTTGTTCTGAAAAAATAAACAAACAAAAAGCAGTTTGTTTACTTCTAGCTGATAAACGAAAAGGCTCCAAAACGAAGCATCTTTAAAAAAAAAAAAAAAAACTATCACCCTTTGTTCGTTGTCAATTATCAAAATGCCTAAATGGACCAGTCGTCATGGTCACTTGTTTGATTTACGGTAACTGAAATGAGTCACTGCGTCACATTACTACCATTTACGGTATTTGTCATGTCACCGTACGTCATTCATCTTTTAGCGGGATACCGTGACTGAAATTGTCCCATTTTAGCACTCACCCCTACAGCCTTACATGCGGACCATGTGAAGTTTAGGGGCCAAATGAAAAACTCATTTAAACTTATTCAGCAGCAGTGTATTACCAACCAGATTTATGTTATACGATTTTACAATCTTTGGTACAGGCTCTTTGGGACGCTGGAAAACCCTCTCCAAAACCTGAGTTCCAGTTGTTTATCTGCAACCTGTCAGCTGGAATGAGGAGAGCTCCCCATTAGATGGAGACAAAGTACAAACAATGTTTCACTGGAAACCTAAAGGCCATATTATTAATTGTTTAGGGTTTTTGGAAGCAAAATAGATTAATTATGTTTTCTAAATTCCATAAACAGTTTCATTTTGTGGCCTTTAAATGCAAATATATTAAGACTACACCATAGGAGCCTTAATATTTATATGAAAATATGAAAGCTGAACTACATGGCTGACTGAAAGAAATGAAACAATTTATGTTTAAAATGGTGACATTTGTCATGTTTGTATATTTGCAGTGATGGACTCTTACCACCTTGCCATTGCTGATCTGCTACCAGTGAGCACAGCGCTGACCTTTGCACCCACTCAGCTTTACAGTAGCTGTACAGACAGTGGTAGTGTCTATCCCAGCAGGCTTGGTAAGTGAACCATTACGGCTGGCATGTATAGACTGTCAGAGTGTAACAACAAGAGCTGGTAAAGGTCATTTCAGCTAGAAACACTGGAGTAGTTAATTTGCTGTGGCTGCACAGAGTCAGGCTTTGCACACATGCGAGGCTCCCTCTCTGGTGTATCCGCATCCAGAGTGACAGATGACCTTGTAACCATGTGTTGTGTGACTGAGTCCTCATGGCCATCAAGAGCTAATAGGTCATTGTTTTTTTAGATCCAAAAGACTCTGTCATCAGTGGACCGTTACTGAGAGCAGTTGTAATTCTGTTATTATGTCTTTATTTTTAAAGTGCATATGATACAAATCTTATATTTATATTTAAAAATAAATCTTGGGATACATACAATATGTGAGATCTTTACTGTTGAGACTCACATTATTACACATTTTATGTTTTTTTGATTGCATTACGTACAAGTTTTTCATGAATTGCTGGAGAGATTTCTTTGCCATTTTTCATTGCCATTGGAGACTTTTTGGGGGTG
This sequence comes from Melanotaenia boesemani, assembly GCF_017639745.1. Lineage (NCBI taxonomy): Eukaryota > Metazoa > Chordata > Actinopteri > Atheriniformes > Melanotaeniidae > Melanotaenia > Melanotaenia boesemani. The sequence goes on along the minus strand of NC_055684.1, from coordinate 19,035,045 downwards.
TTGTGTTGCTCTGCTTTTCTCTGGTGACAAGCTTGGCTAGAGCACTGTTTTCACTTTGGTCTCCTGGAGAATTCCTTGTGTGATTTTAGTGTGTTTTGGATAATTGTTGCAAGAGAATATTTTTTCTCTGCCAAGTTTCAGAAGAATAGGTGCCATCTTGTCAACCAGTAGCTATTCATGGCCATACCCATTAATTTTGTCCCCAACACCTCATGCAGCCTTGTATTATCACTTTGCATCTCTGTGGTACACTGCTGGGAATGTTCTGGCTGTGTTTACAGCAAATCTGCTGGGTCTCATCAGGGTGGAGCAAATTTGTCTTGGGCTCATCGGGCCCAAGATGTGTTCCCAATATTTATCAAGCTCATTATCATATTTTTTATAATTCCTCTGGGTGTCTACATAGAGGTTTGTGTTGCGTTTTGTATTTTAGCTGTTCCAGAAACTCTGATATCTATTGGTAATCAACTTGTTTTACATGCTCTGTGATACTGTGCTAATACTTCACTTTATGTGGCATTATTTGTGAAATGTAGCCATTGCAGCTCATGGTTACTGGTGCCATTTCTGATTATACACCTCCGGATTAAAACTGTAACTGCATGTTGACAGTTTCTTAGTTGCTTGATCATAATTAGTTTATTTTCCTCAATCTTTAAGATGTGTCACAGTCAGATTCACAATTTCTCCTTCCACTGTGCTTTATTTAGAGCCATGATGCAGAGTTACAGATAAACACAAGCCTAGAGAAGGTTCTGGTGTTGAGAAATTATGTCATAACTATGTTTGTGCACTAAGCCTTGTTGAAAATCACATGTTCTGGATTTTGCTTCAGTGATCACAGGTATATTCCCATTTATTTAACACTGAAGCCTGTATTAGCAAGAATTGGTTTATGAGAGGGAATGCTCTATTTGTCTATTTGTTTTTTGTGCAAATTACATTTTATCTCTTTATAGAAAACTATGATGTTATATTTTGGCAAATACTAGCAAATCATGAGAGCACAGAAGATTTCTTAGAAGAACTTGGAAAGTGTCCTGTGTTTTATAAGTCCTACTTTTATTGATAGCAAATAAAATGAAGTTGGTGGGCACAATCCCAGTTGTCTCCTTGACTCCAGAGCTGGTACTTCACAATAGTCCCGTCCGCCCACAGCCAGCTCTCTGCAAAATAGCGTAGGCATGTCCACACATGGGCTGTCTCGGCTGTCTTGGCTGTCCTGCTAGTCTGCAGGACTTCAACCAGACCAGATTCACAGGGCAACCTCCCAAGTTCCATGTCCATGCTGAGACAATCCTCCACTGCCTCCTCCCAGGTCTTGCTTTCTTTTCCCAAAACAGGCTGCTCTGATGGCAATAGAATGACAATTTGTCCTCACAGTTAGCTGCACACAAGTCATTTTTGTCTATTATCATACATCTGCAATTTTTATTTTGGTTCCCCAAGATGGGGGACAATATCTGAAGAAATGTAACATGTAGCATTCAATACATAAAGTACTCTTTAGTTTCAACCTGATCTCATGACAGAATGTGAAATGTCTACATTGATCCACGGTGAAAAACCTTCTGCTCTGAAATAATTAAAAAAAAAGTTCAATTACAATGTTTTCTTTACTCTGTTTTCCACTTAGCATCTAAAGTTTTGATATGATTTCAAAGTTCTATGCCGTTATACTTGTTCCTGCATCATGCTGTCCACTTCCTGCATCTCACTAGTGTTGTTTTGGCCACACACACTTGTAAGTGGAAAGGAGGGGACTGCAGAAGACATTACTTAATTCAGGTTCTTAGTAGATGACGTCTTCCACACAGCCCTTGTACTATTCTGCGTCTTTTCCTTTTTAAAATACCATTACTGGAAATTCTAGGGTTATTATAATAGATTAACTGATTTAAATGGTTAAGTCTACATAGCTACAGTTTATAAATTTTAGTATGCATGGGTCACCTTTAATTGTTGGTATGTCACATGAACACTGTCCCTCAGAAAAGGAACATAAATAAGACACTTCAGATTTTGGTGAGACTTGGCTGGTAGTTCCTCAATATTTCATCATTAATACTGTTTGTTTATACTTAAAAGTAAATTGAACCATTATACTGGTTAGACACTGGCTTGTTACTTGTTACTCTGTAAGGCATTACGTATTAGATAGTTTCTTATTAGTTTATTTGTTCTACAGTGATGTGCAAAATATTTTTATGTACTCAGTTACTCTTTAAAATATTCTTTGACATTTGCTTTGCACATACGAGTTCATGTGTCTGCTTTAAAACAGGCATGTTTAATCTGTTATGTAATCTGTCCAGATTAAATCAGGCGATGAATTCATCACATATAGATTACTGTGATTTGTAAATAAATACAATTAAATATATTTTACATTTTGAATATGTTTCATTTTAATTTAAATTAACAATAATAAATAACAACAATACTATCAAATACATTTAAAGATTAAGTAACTTCTATTATTTCATTTATTTATTTTTTTTAAGAAAAAGAAGACAGTTTATTTTACTTGTTTGCTTTGGATGATGTGCTTAAAAAACTTTACAGCTTAATGTGTAGATGGTGAACAACAGATTCTGTAATGGTTATGTTTTTACTTAAAATCATAAATCTGAGCAAACCAAATAGCCTGTGAAGTTCCCCAAGGCTCCATCCTGGGGCCACTGCTGTTCAACGTCTACATGCCACTAACTCAACTTATAAAAACAACAAAAAATCTTACCACAGTCATGCTGATGACACACAAATCTACATAACCATCTCACCAGGATGCATTGATCAAATTAAAGATTGAATGGGCCAGAACTTTCTTCAGTTAAATGAAGACAAAACTGAAATAATAGTTTTTTGGAGCCAAGGAAGAAAGATTAAATGCCAGTACTCAGCTTCAAACATCTAAGTTCAAAACTAACAACCAAGCCAGAAATCTGGGAGTTGTCATGGACTCAGACCTGAATTTTATCAGTTATATTAAGACAGTTGTGAAGTCAGTGTAGTATCACTTAAATAACATTGAAGATTAAAAGACTGATGAGTCAGCAGGATGTAGAAAAACTTGTCTATGCATTTATCTTTAATAAACTGGACTACTGTAATGCTGTTCTCACAGGTTTCCCTAAAAAGTCCATCAGACAGCTGCAGATAGTCCAGAACGCTGCCGCTTGAGTCCTCACTAAGACCAAGAAAGTAGATCGTATAACTCCAGTACTCAGATCTTCACACTGACTTCCTGTCTGTCAAAGAATTGACTTCAAAATCCTGCTGTCAGTTTGCAAAGCACTGAATGGTTCACAACTGAAATATATTCAAGATCTTCTGGTTTGTTATGAACCACCCAGATCCTTCAGGTCATCAGGGCCAAATCTACTTTCTGTTCCCAGGGGCAGAACTAAACATGGAGAGGCAGCGTTCAGCTTTTTTGCTCCTCACATGTGGAACAAACTCCCAGAAAACTGCAGGTCTCAGCTGTTTTAAACCAGGGTTAAAAACTTTTCTATTTGCTGCCTATTATCAAAACAACTGTTAAATTCCCCAAACTGAAACTGTATTTCTTGCATTTTATCTATTTTATTTTAGCCTTTTTTTTCTTAATTTTTATTTCTTTTAAAGTTTGTTTTTAATTCACTTGTTATTGCTTCCTGCACCCTGCTGTAATGCTTTTAACGTTTTATGTAAAGCATGTTGAATTGCCTTGTACATGAAATGTGCCATACAAATAAACTTGCCTTGCCTTACTTTTTCTTTAGCTTTTGCCATCCAGTATGTCCTCCATGCATGCCCAGCTAAAGGATAAGTACTTGGCATTTTTACGTGGAAGGAATTATTTGTAGAAACAAGCTGAAATACATAGGATAGATAGTCATTTTAGCACATAGCTTATCAAAATTCCAGTTAAGTAGCTTGGTTACTTTATGGATTACCTGTATGGATTACAGACAGTCGTAATCTATGAAGGATTATGTTAAGGAGACCATTAAACCTATGAAGCATGCAATGCTGCATTTTGATGTGGTTTTTTTTTTCTTGTGTTTACATGACACTGGAAAAAATTATGTGTGTTAGACCAACCACAGCGTTTAAAATGCATATCAATGGGTGGCTACCAAGCAGACCGAAAAACTGTTCTTATTTACATAGTTTTTTTTTTCTTCTTCTTTTCTTCTGGCATGTTTGTTTTAGTTTCTTTTGTCAGGTGGTTAGAAATGTGACTGGACAAAAGCCCATTAAAGCTGCATGTCAGCTCATGAACATGTAAAACCTTTCCAGATTGTCACTTTGCTCCATTAAGATTCCGATTTTATAATGGCATCATCATCATCAGACAAATTCAAGATTCGAATGAATTAGAGACTGTATCTGTGCAGTGAATTTGAATATGCTTAAATTTGTTTTCACACAGTGCACAGTCTTGCCGAGCTGGACATTTGGTAAGAACTTAATCCCCCCTTTGATGCATTAATATTGGGACAAGGACATTGATCCAGTTAAATTTCTAAACTAAAACTCCCATAAACTTATAACTATGTTGAACATGATATCCTCTGAAGTTACAAAGATGCAGCTCTGTGTGTATGTGAACTTGCTTCTGGTTCATTGATTGGAAGTAATGTAAAACATTTCATAATGTGAAAAAATAGCTTTTTATTAAAACCTGTGGGTTTTTATTGTATGAAATGTGTCTCAGTTAGCACAACACAAATAAGCTGAGGACAACCTGCAACAACATATTGTCAACAATCACAGTTTATGAAACAGAGAAGTGTATTTACATATGCAGTACATCACGGATGAGAAAAAAGGTACCTCTGAAGTAAAAATATGTTCCATATCAATAAGGAGATGAAGAAAGTATGTTGTGCTGAACCATCTGTATGTCATGAAAAACAAAAACAACCCAGAGTGATTTCTTGTTCTTTTTCCTCCTGGTAAATCGAAAACTCCAAGTTTACTTTATTTGTCTGAATTAGATCATTCTCCTGTGCTTCACCATTCCCTTTTACAGTGAAAAAACAGAAAAAAACCAAACTGTACAATAATGAAAACCACATAGCCACACAATAGAAATCCACTTTGGAGGTGGTCCATTTAAACTTTGACCGAAGGTCAGCTGCAGAAGTTTAGTTGCTCAGTAGGCCAGTAGGCTGAAGTTGAAAGCACTTGGGTGACTATATAGTTTTCCAAAGACATTTCCACACTTTTCATAGCATGGCAGCATAATTTCATTCTTCATAAAAATCAATGGCTGCGCTTCTTTTCTTTTTTTTTTTTTTTTTTAATCTACCAGCATTCACATTTAACATGTCTTTTCCTTTTTTTTTTTTTTTCTTTTTTTTTTATGAACAGTGTCAACAATGATGAAGAAAATAATAGGGTACAAACATAGTTTTCTATTACATTTTGACAGTCAACTATGGGAATTTAAATTTCATTAAACTTATCTTCATGCGCCTTTTTTTATTAACTTTTTAAGGCAAGTGTGCAAGTTAGTGACTGTCGGTCCTTCTCACTGCCGGCTTCATTGGCTTTGTTGCAGCACAAATGTCAGGTTTCAACAATGCACATTTAGCATTATTTGATTATTCAAAAGATGTCGTCACAATAAGAATGAAGTCAGAACAGCTGTTTAAACCCCATCAGTCGGTCGGTCAGTCAGTCAGTCAGTCAGTCAGTCAGTCAGTCAGTTATTGTAAGCAGACTTTTCTTGACACCAGCAAAGGTTAGTGTTCCCAGATTTTTCACATTACAGGCACTGTAATCATTGATATCATATTGCTGTTGTTGGCCTCATCAGTGTCGTTGTTATCATCCTCCAGACAGAAGAAAACTGAGGAGAGGAGCAGGAAAGGATGTGGCTTTTTTTGAATGGATTCTTGCTGAATTTGACTAAGAGGCAATAGAAGGGTTAGAAGCTGATTGGTAGAGCACAGTGGTTGAGGGTGTTGTGATTCACATCTCGGTGTCGGCCACTGGGGTCTGTGTGGCAGAGTGTCCGTTAGTGGTGGGGGTGGAGTTGGTCCCATTTTCTGGAGGAGACTCTCCATTGACAATGGGCTTGTCAAGGGGCTCCTGGGGCAGTGGGGCCACAGACACCAGGGTGTTGGCCTGGTTCTCTTCATCCACCTGGAAAGACTCAGCCTAAAGGGAGAACATAGCAACAGCTTTAGATCAGAGCTTATCTAAGATTGTTTGCAGCAAAATGTGTAAATGAAAACATGTAAACAAATGCATTCTTTGTAGTTTATAGGCTGCAGCTGTGGACATCAGGAACTAGTAGGAACTTGAAAATGTTTGTACTCTTGAGATTGTAACATTTGCAAGCATGTTATTAGGTAAAGATGCTATTAATCGTGTTTGTAAATTATTGTAAATGTCTCTGCATTTAATATAATATTTAATGCTTTTGACCGAACCTATAGGCACAAATTATGCAAGCTTATTCTAAAAGAAAAAAAAACACTTGGGTGTGTCACCATATGGATTTAAAAGATGATGTTGGAAGCTTAAACAACAAACTAAACCGTCTGCCCGGTAGCAAGAGGATGAAGAATTAAGAGCTTGAAAGACCTAATGCTGCTTTAAGTTTTATATAGGAGTGAAGCATCCCCTCTATCAAGTCATAAACTGAGTAGATAACCATGTATTTGTCCTTAAATTGATTTGTACTTTTTCTTTTTTAAATAAAAACACTGTGCACAATTTCCTGAGTGAACAGAAACTTAGGGAGCAACATTATCTTAGGTTAAGCTCGTAAGATAAGCCTTTAAAAAATATGTTTGGCCATTTTTTGTCTAATGTCTTACCCATGTGACCATCTTCAATTTACTCTGAATGACATGGTAACAGTGGTGGTTAAGAGGTCACCAGTTTCCTAGATTGGTTCATTTACAACAATATTGTAACTACTGATCCGATATTAAATATTTTGATTATGGTGTTTGCACAGATTTTATCAAGGCTATTCTGTTCATGCATGTTACAGAGCATCACCTGGATAATGGCTCATGCACTCATTATGTCCTTTAACGTTACTAAAAAGCTTTTGCCTGTCCAAAGTCTTTGCAGTTTTCTTGTGGGATAAATAAAGTTTTTTTTTCTTCTTTTTTCCCCCCAAGTACATCCATATGTCTCAAAAATGGAGCTTAATTCTGGTTTCTCCCTCATCTCATGAGCATGAATTCTGTTTTTCCTGCATCATCCTTTTTTTACTGACCAAAGGGGTCTCAGGCATGCTTTGTAAATCCTAACATACCATGAAAACTCAGGTATCATAGTGTGATTAAAATGTATACATGTAGTCCAAAGGTGACTAAGATCAGGATACTTCACATTAGAGCTGTGCATCCCTCAGCACACTCCAGTCCACTAAGGTACCTCAAAGCTGGTTTTTAGCTGGGGGTGAGACTGAAACTGAACTCACATTATCTTACCAAGCTGTCAAAATAGTTGACAAACAAGGCTACGCTATGTCAGTAACAAGTAATTTGGATTTAGTAAAAATAAAGAAAAGATTAATTCATTTTGCAAACTTTGCAGCCTGTTGGTGGATGCAAAAATGGGAAAAACGTCTAATTTGTTCATTCATCTAAAAAAGTGTAAACTCAGCAACTGTTAACCTTAATTTGTTTAATGTTCAAATAGTGCTGTGAATGTAAACATAGTGTTGGTTAGTTTTGAGTAAACAGTGTAATATCTCTAAATGACTCACGAGTCTGACTCCTTTGGCGTTCTTGCGGTGTGTCTTGAGGTAATAACCAGCGGTCAGCAGTGCAGCTAGCAGCAAGCCAGCCAGCAACATGGAAACCAGCACCAACTTTGAGTTCTTCCCCCAGTGAGTAACAGCCTCTTCAACATCAGTCTGTGCCACAGAAGAAAAACAAAAGAGTGAAAGAAAAAGTTGATTTATACCAGCAAAGGAATAACTTCATTATCCACACACTTTGGTATATCTGTCAAATATGTAAGTTTGGACGGACACACACAAAAGAAAAAGCCTGTAGAGTTTTTCCTACAGTGTACTCATAGATTCCTCAGCAGTCAAAACAAAAAAAGATGTCGGGAAGTTAAGTGGTACCAGGATAATAAAGTGACTGTGTCTGAAACCTGTTAAATTGCTTATAAGGTCAATCAGTGTGTGAATATGTTGAAAGCAGATAGACAGATGCCTATGACAAGCACACCAGTCTGCCAAAATTAGCACCTGGGTATTAGGAAAGTAAAGTTTTTCAGCTGAGAAGTGGATTGTTTGTGGGATTTCTGTGACAACAACTGTCAGTCTGGCAGCTTAAGATCTTTAGGAAAGTCTACAAACTTAGGGGCTGGTTTTCTCCTCCCAAATGTATTTCAAGTTTTAATTATGGAAGTTTAGCTAGCTGAGTCAATGTAAATTACTGCTTTAAAAGGTCTATTTTACAGGCCCATTATGGTGAATGGTAGTGACATAAATATGACTCCAATGTCTTTAGAAAAACTGAATATATATCTACATATGTGTAATGCATGACCAAAATCTTGATGGCACTGACCTTATCCTTTATGTTGTCATTGTTGAACTTGTTTGTCATGCCTGTAACATCAGCTGCAAATGCAAAATATATATTTAATTAAAAAATGTCATTTTTTGTTTTATATTGTTAAAGTTAGAGGTGCTACTTGATTAGGTGATATTAAAATATGATCTAAAAGTCTAACTAAGAACATTTACATTTTTATTGTTTGCTCATCAGAGGCTACAGCAGTGAATAGCACATGAAGTTTATGAAGTGTAACTGTTATCTTTGCTTTTATTATTAAAGATAACCACAGAATATTACTAACCTTCAACGTATTTCCCAGACACCAGGATTTCGTCTGTGTTGTCTTCCTGGTAGAGTTCCAGTTTACAGTTTTCACCACACAACTCCTGTAGAACACTTGCTATCTTCATTTGTGTTTCTTTCTGCAAAGAGAATAATATAACATAATATTGAAGTTTTCATTTTGAAATAATATTTTAAAATGAAATATTTCAAAATTATACCGTTTTGAAGCATTTTTACTCAATTATCAAAACCTAAATGTAAAATTCTTGCTTAATTCTAAATCACAAACTCCTTTCAAAATCACAGCAACTCATGAATTAAACATTAAAATACATTTCTGTCCCTATTTTTCTATTTTTTATTATTATTGTTTTTTTTTTTTTTTTATCTTACCTTCGAATCGGAAGTGCAAAACCAACCTGATTTTAGTTTTTTTTGTCTGAAATTTCTAAGATGATTTTGGACATCAGCTAATCTGAGATTTGGATTTTCTCTGCAATGGCTCAACAATGCTCCAGAAGTGCATAAATTAATATACTAGATTAGTCTGTCCAGTCCCGTCCAGCATAGCTGGTGATATATATATATATATATATATATATCATCCCTCATTTAATGAAAGAATTTACTCTTTACATAACAGAAAAGTCAAAGTCTGCAGACTGTCCTCTGTATTTTAGTCCTCTGCCATGAACAACATTGATTCCCTGATTTGGCTCAGGGTTCATTTTTCATCTTACTTTAGCCGTTGCTAAACCTATATAAACATCAGCGCATTGCCCTGTAGTTATTCCATTCTCCTTGCGCATTTTGGTTTGGGCAAAATAATATTTCTTTAGAAGACCGTGTCTTTGAACGCTGAAAATGCTGCTTTGGTCATGGCCGTTTATGCATTTTTGAAATGTTAAATAATACATTTACTTCTGAGGCTATATGAGAGCTGTAGCTAAATGAAAGCATGTGTAGTAGGTATAGACCTCCACAAAACAAACACACACACACACATACACACACATACCTACATACACAAACTCCAGACCTCAAAGCTGTTATCCTGAGATACTGAAGAATTTATCTTCCTAAACACAAACATATTCTCACACACACACACATACTCGCACACACACACTGCTGCCTTGGGCTGTTATACATTACATATTCCACAGCAGCAGTGGGCCCACCCATTGTGCTTCCCTCCCACTGCCCTCACAGTGAAATGTGTGCCCTGGGTTACATGCAACAGAAACTTCTTGGACTTTCCAATTAGTCACTGAAAAGAAAGGATTCACAGTCCTTTAGTGATTCACTGGCATGTGAGATGTACCAGTTACCACCTCTAAAATGAGAAAGAATTTCCTGCTGGTGTTACATTTAGAGAGATGATAAACAACTGGGTATGAAAAGCATTATGTTTTCAGTTTTCAAGGAACGGACAATTTTCCATAAGTATTTTGAACTCCAGCAGGATTACACTTCCTGCTTTAGCTTATTTCTCTTCCTGTTTACTATATGTTTAATAGCGTTTTAATCTTTGTACATGTTTTTGTCTGCTCTGCCCTAAAGGTGTTGATCTACATGATATCAGGCAAAAAGGCTCATATTCGATTAAATATTTTCATTGCTTACACAGCTGGAAGATGCCTTGAGTTTCAGATTGACAGCATTTCTTCCTGCCACGGCATCTTTGCTCACGCAGACAACATCATCCCCTGCTGCTGGCTGCAGAGAGAAACCAAAGCTTGTTAAGTGCCGCAATAACTCCCTTCCTTACCATTAGACTCATGATTGCCTGCACCTGTCTTGGACCATAGTCATTTTGTCATGATATTGTATGAATCTGTGTCCCCTCCATACTTTTAACAATATATTAGTTACTTTAAACAGTTTGAGCTTGTGCATGTAAATATGTAAATGTTAAAAGCTCTTATACACCAAGCTGACATAAGCAACACATGCAGATGAGAGGCCCCCCTGCTGTGCCTCCTCACACTGCTATCATCTGGGCCAAGAGGTGCAAGAAGACATTGCCAGTGCAGAAGGGGGCGGTAATACATTCATAACACAAAAAAGGAAACTGGAAGATCACACACATGAATATATTGGTGCATATATAAAACAAAACCATAGCTGCAGGTTCTTTGTGTTTTTCTCTGTTATCATCCAGAGTTGGTCTCTGTTGTGCCACCCTCATGTTATTTGATCCTCAGTTTTTTCTATCCTCATGTTCAAGTTGTTGTGATAAGTGTGGTTTGTTCTGGAGAAGTGAAGATGACAAATGAGAGGAGATTTTGTAACATGTTAAGTTATTCGTTATCTTCCTTTCATCACTGCTTCCATCTCAGTTGTTGTTACATTACAAAATTGCTTCCAGTTTTTTCTGCAGGTACAGTAACTTGAAACATTTACATGGTAGATGTCCAACTCTTAAGAAAATAAATAAGCATTCTTAGGGCTTATTTTGTCCTGGAAAATTTACAACTACCTGTCTTTCACTCCTTTGAAATGAGTGATGTGCATCATGTACTGATCTATGTGATTAAATTACCTTTAAGGAGGATCCTTTGTCTTATTTGTGGCATTTATTTGTTACATTCAAACAATTTACGACTCCCACTGTGGCACTATAAGATATGCTAGACTGTGCATTTAGTAATCTTCTTGTTTATCTTACCTTTGGTATGTTGATATGACCATCACCTCTGGGTGGAATAGGTGCAGGGGTCTCTGCGTTTGCAGCAGGTATGTCAGTCTGCACCTCATCTGTCAATTTAGTTCCCTCATCTGCTGGATCCTGTGGAGCTGCAGGGCTACTGCCATCATTTTCTCTTGCTTCCTCTGTAACTGTTGCTGTCGTTGTTTGTGCAGCAGGCTCTTGAGGTTTCATAGTAGGCAAGACCATTACTTGACCATGTCCATTATCTGGTGCCAAAAAAGCAGAGCTGAATGGTTAATTGATTACTTATGAGCAGGAAAGGGCATTAAACTTTATATCTTACTGATCTGTTTGATTATTATTATTTATTTTAGGGTTGCACATAAGAGTTTAATGCAAATAAAAAAAAACGACCTGAAATCAATCTTTCCTTCTGAAACATTATTTTTCCTCAGCAATAACACATGCAGCCTACAGGCTCATACTTTTTAAGTGTTGATATTTTTTTATTTGCATATTAATATGGTCATCTTCATCAGGCTTTAATTTTTTATTTAGTCAGAAAAACATGTTTTCTGGTGGTAGGAGAGTGAAAGTTTAAATAGAGATGTGTTGCTGTTTATACCGAGTAAGAATTTGATTATTTCTTCAGAAGTTATCATCCATCTGACCAGGGCTATCTTTTATATGTGTAATCTTACCTCCTCGTGGAATAGACAAAACTGTCTTCACGGTCACTGGCTCTTCCTGTGCTTTGATTCCTGTTGTGAAGTTCAAAATAAAAGCACTTTAAATAATGGGTAGAGGTAATACAAGGTCACATTTACCAGACTGGACAAAGTATGGCCAAATTATCCCAAATCAGATACACAGTCTTTTTAATTTATCAGAGTAAATTATTTCAGTTACTAAACAGATATATTTTCGCTTAAGGACAAAAGTTTTATAATCTGTTATCTTAATGCATAATCTTTTGCATGTAAGCTCCTTAGTGTGCAAACAACGTGATTTCTTTGTGTCCCTAGAGGCTCTGCAGTGATTGAAGGTTAGGTAACCGACAACATTGCATTAAATAATTGAAGCTCTCCAATTTGTGGATCAAATCTTAGTCCCTTACTGTTTTAGAATTACTGTATACTCTATAACAGGGAAACATACCATGAATCAAACTCTTTGTATTGCAGTTTTTAAAAATTCCTTTAGCTGTGAACTGTTTCAGAGCAAAACTTTAACAAACTTGATGGGTTAAAGAAGACATCTGGTTTTCTTGGTTAATTAATCAACATGCTGCAATATGCCACACCCTGCAGTCACTGAACTGATGGGCCTAAGGTCCCTATTGCTATGGGCTGATTAGCTCATGTTGCAAGGGTTGGATTTTAAAGTCAAACCAGATAATTCAATCAATTTTATGTAGCCCTTCCTCTTTGCAAAATAATAACACCAATATCTCAGGGTAAAAACATTCCCATAAGACCTTGCATTTCTAAATCTAAATTACATCTACATTTTTACTGTGTAATGTTTTACTTACTATCAAATTGAAGGAAACTTCCTTTTTTAAACCTGGACTCTATTAAGTTCATATTTAATAGACTTGTAATCTTTAAATGGATTCAATACAATGCAGCTAAACAATTACATGCAGCACAAAGGCTCAGAATATTATAAGTGTCTTGTTACAGGGAGTGCATGAGAGTAGGAAAGGTCAGTTGGCTTGGGAAGACTATAGTAGTATTTTACAGTTTGAGTGCAGACAATGTTGGCTCTTTAAAACAACTGTTCAATTTTGTACTCAGGGAAATTCAATTAAAATTAAATTTACAAAATACAAAAGGATGCTTTGCTGACTATTGTGTGCAAATACAGTCGAACAGAAGCAGAACTGTGACACATTTTGTTGGACAAAATCATTATGACAGATGGATGAAAAGTACAGCACAAACTGTCTGTCTACCATGCTAGCAGGTGGGGCAGTAATCTCCAGGGAGGTCCTCTGGTATGTTCAGTGTTAGCAACTGTCCAGTACAGCTGTCTGTCACACAGTAGCTGTTCTGCATTGTGCTACTGTCTACACTGAATGAAAAAAAAAACAAAAAACATATAATTCACTGGGCTTATAGCAGATTTATAGGTTTTATATTAAAGGTGCAGTTAAATGCTCTCTTCTATTTTTTTTACACCAAAATTTAGACATTGTGTTTTTAAATGCATCCCTGCTATCGTGAGATGAGGGATCCTTTGTACTTGCTAGTAGCAGTGTGAGAATCCTCACTGCTGTGGGAGCTATGCACGTACTGGAGTTAAGCCCAGTGATTATTTCATTCCTCCTGTAAGACAACCCTGTATGCCTCTATAACAGGAAGGGATGCCACTACACAATATCTTCATAGAGTGCAAGCTTTATTGACATCAGGCAGTTGGCTAATGTCAGTAGGTGTTAGTAGGTTTTTATTTGCTGTTACTACTTTGCCACAAGGACCATGTAAATGTAGACTAGCAGCAGGTCAGGGACTAACTTTCTTTAAGTCAGTCTTTTAGATTGCTTTCCCAGCCTGTAATCTACAGCTGCAATCCATCCTCCATCTCTGGGTGGTCGATATGTTTATTTTACAAGAAAGGATGAGGTACAAAGTGGGTGAGATGGTCACACAAATGAGCTTTTCTCATACAGATTTGACATTCAGGAGTGCCAGTGCTATGGCTAAAATGTTTTTTTTTTTTTTTTTTGTCAGTTTTTTTTAGCCCTGTAATCTTTCAACTGGAAAGCTTGAATTGACTGGAAGGTAAAACTTGGTCAATGGTTTGTTTTGTAAAATAAAAAAAGTTTAGATTTCTACACTGTGTCTGATAGGTGTATTTGAAGTTTAGGGTTATTTCTCATGGAATATTTTGCGTGATATTCTGGTAAGAGATTGGAAATGAGTTTTGCATCTCTTTTATAGCCACATCGACACCTGCAGTGCTTTAAGAAAATGTTAAGACTTTCCTGCATGAGGGAGAATTTGAAACTTTACTGTAAAAATCTGTTGTTTTGCTAGTTTTGTGCTAATGATGACATAGCACTCCAGCATACTTGTAAAACCAAGCTGCTCCATTTTCATAAAGCAAACATGCTTGTTTGCCTCAGGCACAATAAAAACACAAGGCTTACTTTGTGAAACACTGCCAGCACAGCCAGTAAACTTTGTCCAGCTCCGACCAACCATCACTCATTACATACAAACAAGCTTCCCCAACAGACCAGAAACCAGATGGAGTGAAACCTTTTGGATATAATTGAAAGAACTGGATCTGAGAGACCAACTTTAATGTATTGTTATGACTATATCCTTACCAAAGGACTCTTGAGTCTGCTTGTTGTTAATTTTAGCCAAACACCTGATTGTTTTTTAAGGTTGTTGCAGCTCAACCATGAATTCTGTCAGCTCTGACAGTCTTAATTTTGAGCATTTCAAAGCAAAAAGTTCTCCCACATGCAGGAAATAACTTTTCTGTTATTTTGAGGCTAGTATGTAGCCTTGACCTTTATGTTGTTATTGATAAAGTAGTGTTTACAGTGTTTCCTGCAGCCTTGCTTTCTATGCGAGGTCTGTAAACTTCCTAATATTCTGACCTCTGAACCCATCATCACTTAATTTTTCTCCACTCGTCACTTACCATCTCACAAAGGGTCACAGATAAAAACTGGAAATTTACAGCATTGTTCAATCACTATAGAAATACGCGTGGTATGTGCTGATGTTCACAACCCCTGAAGCTTACATCAACATTGATATCCCCAGAGATTTTGCTTTCATTCCCTCTTCTGAGTTTAATGTTTAAAGCAGCCAAGATATCAGTCATCTGCCATCTGCATCATCCAGTCATTGTACAAACGTAACAAAGCTAACTGTCCAAATCAGACAATACCCCATATGTTATTTGGCGATGGCCCTGACTTCATTGCTCTGTTGACTATTTTCCCACCAAATTCCTCTGAATGACGGCTGTGGTCTGGATATACTCCACCCTGCACCCCCATCTCCTGGGACTGTGGATGGAGGAATGTGGCAGGCTTTGGAAGAAGACAAGCCTTCTGCTCCACGCCCTTCTCCCTTCCAGACTTTCGTCTCTCTTTACACTCTCCCAGTCACGCACAGCTAATCCAAAACATTTATCGAGGTTAGATTTAGGCTTCAGCCTTCACACCTTGCACACAATGGTGTAACATAAAGTAACATCCTATTTTTTTCTTTCATAACCCCAGGAAACTTTGCCTTTCCGTAGTATTAAAATTGCCTTAAGTTCCACATAAACACACCTGTGTACTTTACATAACATTTGTGCACAAACACAGTAGGTGCAGCCATTCATCTGCAACCACTGAGTATGTTTAACTTTAATTTATTGATCTTAGAGCCTTTTATGTCTTGCAGTCACTTTATTGTTTTTATTTTACTTAGAAGACTTTATTCTTGACATGTTTGTTAGCTATCACTGATTCGTTGAGGTGAAATGAATAAAGCTCATTGTCAACATCAAATACCCATTTTGAATTTTAGTTAGTAAGGTTTGAAACTTAATTAATTTTTTTTTTTTTTTTTTTTTTTTTGTGGCCAAACTGTTCTGGACTTATTTTAGTACACCACTATAGACTTTAGTGTCATTTGAGATGACCAAGACCTGCGGAAAGCCGCACACCTGCAACTATGCACGTTGGATCACGGTAGTTAGATTTATGGTCCGGCTTGCACCATCACAATGCCAGCATAAGTAAATTATGGGAAAAGTGTTTTCTCGCCTGATCTACTGCTGTGTGGTCTAAATGTTTGTTCAACAGTTTTATAGAAACTTTTTTACATGTGAAAATGAAGTGTTTGGATTATGTTGGAGTTTTGAAAGTGAATTCTGATAGTAAATGTTTGGGTATTAGTTAGAGAGGCTGAAAGAAAATTATATATGGGTTTGGAAATATTTCATTTCTCCAGTATATATATATATATATCAGAGCTTGTATAAATTCTAAGTTGGTATTTCAAAATTAAGAGATAGAAATTGTCAGCATTTTGAGATGGTATAAAATTAAAGTTGCAAAAATTTTTTTACATAACATCTCTTGTAGACGGAAAGATGCTTGAAACTGTCCCGCTTGGGTTATCTCAACCCTGTGTACTACTAAAAAGAGAGGTTTGTGTGCACCATTCAAACTTAAAAACTAATGCAAACACAGAAAAATAATTTCCTAATTGTTTTTGTGAAAGTTAATATACTAAAACAACAGCCTTCTACAGCCATTTTGGTAATGGGCTTGTGGGGCTTCATTTTAAATAGAGTTGGCACTTCTGCTCAGGAGGGATGAACTGTTAAAGTGCACTCTCATTCTGTCAACAGGGAAAGCATGTTGAGGTGATAATGGTCTGCACACATTAGTGGACCACCGTGTCAAAGTCCCAGAGAGTAGGGCTCCACTAGCACTATTCTGGCCACATGTAGCATGAAGTAGTTGCCACCTGACAGCCTTTTTTGACGGAAAAACAAAACATCCATTTTATCTTAAATGTTTTTAAATTAAACCGCAGCTTAAACCAATTAACCTCTGGCTTTGAAGGTGGGTTTTCATGTCCTAATTCTTGTCACTAAGTGCCTAAAAATCTGTTTAGTTGAGACTCTCCAGACAAACTGTCTCCTCTTTTCTGTTAGGGTTACGTAAGCTGTTGGTATCATGTACCATGAGTTATTCCTCCTCTGGTGGTAAGTTATAGGTGTGATAGTACAAAGTTGGGAGCTTTCATTTTGGTTTGACTAACACATTCACATATACTTTAAAATTCAAATTTTGGTTAGACTAACACGATAATTCTTATTTTTCTAGTGTTGTGAATGTGCTAATTGAAATGTTATTTTTGTATTTGTCTACAGGATGTGAGTGCCTCTCACAATGTTTTCACAGTGGGGGCTGTGAAAAATAACCGCAAGTTTGGTCCCTTAAGACACCCCCCTCCTCTGTTGGACTTACGCTGGTTGAGCATCATTGGGTCAACAGCTACTAATATAAGTGAATTACAGAACTATGATGTTTTCAGTATTCATTTATCCCATCAAGATTTTCTAAAGTAATTTATTTGTAGATGTTCTTTTAAAGTAAACATAACTATGCTCCATTTGTGTGATGCAGTACGATATGACAGAAAGCCTGTTTTACTGCCACCAAGTGGAATGATCAAATTTATGCTGTATCTGTACATGCACCGAATTAACCTAATATGTTCCAAACCTATTTATCATTTACATAAATATAAATGGAACTGAACATGGTCCTGACAGATATCACAATATCTGAAAGTTATTTGATTTAGAATGTTATTTTCTTTAATTTAAAAAAAAGTGTTTTCAGTATTTAATATTCCACAGTTCTTCAAAAATCTACATTTGCTAAGAGCAAGCTGAGGAATGTGACATTGGAGCATAGACTTGTAAGGTTAAACATGCTCTGCAACCCTACCCTCTTTGAAACAACAGACCGCTGACCCCACCATCTTGACCTGCTCATTGCCCCCCCTCACATGGTCTCTCTCTTGTCATTCCTGTCACAGCGATTAATAGCACTAACCGGGCCATTCTTCTCTCATGGCAGAAAAATAACAGGATCTTATGGTTTCAATCAGGCCAGAAAGGCAATGTTAACTTCACCCAGAGCTGCCCAGCTGCAGAATTCACCCGACCCAACCCCAAAGCCACTGCAGGTCCTTATAGAGAGCGTGATGTCTGTTTCTAGGGACCACAATCAGAAAACATGACATCTGCTTTCAATTGTGGGCATTAGATCACTCCTCCACCCCCTCCATAGCTCAAGCACACCCATAACCCATGCTCACAATTGCTTACTTAAGTTTCACTGCCTTCCAGTCTGTGTTTGAGTGTGTGCAGGATAAACTGTAAGAAGATCCTGTTGCAGAGGAAGGCAGATGTGAGCATCAATAGCTCAAAGGCTTTACACAGATTTTGTCCAGAAAAAAATCAGTCAGACTATATCTGTCAAAAATCACTATATTCCCAAATTGTCTTATTAATTACTTGCACTCACTTCTGTAAGTGGTATAAACAGGGGAAAATAACTGATCTAGTTATTCTTCTGAAACACTGATTGCTCACGTACAGAGTTTTTTGCTTTAAGCCTTGCAATCTGATACAGAGACACTCCTTTTTCCTTCCCTTCCTTTTATCTAATTTGCAGGTCGCAGTGTGTGCCAGCACCTTCTAGTTGATAAAGCAGCTTGTTTCACTGGGCCATGTGAATGCTTGTTATATTTGAATACACTCAGAGAGGAAAAAAAGAGTATGCAAGTAAAGAGGCTTAATAAAAAGAGCAAAGACAAAGCTTCTGTCAGTTCTGGGGGGAAAGCAGACCTTTTATTAGAAGAAGGTAAAAACACCTCCCCAAGTGAAAGAAGACTTAAAATGTGTGTGTGTGTGTGTTTGTTTGTTTGTTTGTTTGTTTGTGTACACCCAGATGTCTTGTCACTGCTGTAGCACTTGACACTAGCGCAGCTACTTTCTTTATGCGAGGAATGAACACTCTGTAGTTGACATTGTTTTTTTTTTATTCTTTGGTACATCTGTTATTTCATTGACTGCTGTGAAAACAGTGATTTACATAATTACATGGGTTGGCAGTGAGGTTGGGCTGGGTTCATTGCTTAACTAGAGAGCCTTCTCAAACCATTTTACAGTGCAAGCAGAGCCTAAACTGTTCTGCAGAACGTGTTTGGAAAACAGTCTAAACTCAATAGTTTCCCCCCCAGGACTGCTCATTAACTTAACTTGTTGTCCTTCTATAACTCTGTGGTATCCATGGTATTTAGGGTTATATCTGATTTTAAATAAAGACTTACAGATGTGAAATTCCTAAGTCAATAGTAGAGAACAATATGTTAATGTTGCTAGATAAAAAATAGCTAAATAGATGTTCACTAATTATGTGTTAAATGTTTACTATGTCAGAACCTGTTCGCAAATGATCTCTGATGCAGAACATAAGAATGTGCATTAAAATAAAGACAAAAGCAAAAATACAGCCTTTTTCAAAGATACCACATACTATATACCCTGAAATTTCCCACTGAAAATGCAAATGTTTGCAGTATTTGCTGCTGACTTCTTTAGGTTACCCAGCCAGCTTACATGTAAGTATGTTGCTTTCCATTTACTTGTCAAAATTTAGATTAATATTTCCAAATATATGTGGTGTTTGTATAAAAACAGTCACGAGGGAGCCTCAACCACCATTCTGAACATGCAGCATACAAAACACTTCTGTGTTCTGGCCAGAGGCCATGACTTTTGCATTTCCCACTGTGACATTGCTTCTCCAGAGGAGGATGCCCCAGTGATGCTCGTGCACTGTCAGAAAAAGGGGGACTGTATAAATACATTTCTGTCCCATAGGGTACAATCTGGCCTTTTATACCCACTAGAGCTCATAACTGGAAGGTAACTATGTGCACCTATTTGAGGGCTTGAAAGGTACATTTATGTTCGGGTGTAGAAAATGTTTCATAATGTGCTGTCTCTTCCAAAAAAAAAAGATTGGTTGTCATCCAATCAGAGGGTTGGTGGTCTGAGCCTAGGTTTCCCTAGACCACATGTCAAAGTCCTTGGATAAGATATCTGCATGTGACTGTGCTATGGTGGGAGACAGACATGTTCTTCTTTTAATTCAGTGTATAAGAGAACCCCCAAAGGTGTAATACTGGTCTTTCGAAGGTACAAACTCCAAGGGCACAAATAAGTACCCACTTTTAGAGCAAGAGTTTCACTTTTACACCAGATATTGTTAGCCAAGTTATTTCTATGACATGGCTTCTTTTTTTAATTATTACTCAACAAACTGAAAGTTAAGTGACAGAACCTATTCAGTAGTTCTTAAAATAATAGCAAAAACAAAACAGTTACTCACATATGCAAAAAAGATGCAGCCCAGTCACACATTACTGTATGCTTACACACATCAATTCAGCATTGCAAAATCAGACATTAGTCCAGACACCCTAGGCCATCATTCCAACATAAGCAAACACAGCCATCTCTGAAGAAATTTCTTTTTCATTCTTTTTGCTAATTTGAATTCATGTCTTCAATTTTTTTTTTTCAAATAAATAAAGCAATGGTTACAAAACTATATAGCTCAAAGAAATGGGATAAGTGGTGTTGGTTGCTAGGTAACAGACCAAAATGTTGGATTGAGTTTTAAGGATTTTTAAACTTAGGAAAGATTGGATGAACTATGATTAGGTAGAATTCCTCAAGTTTGCTTGGATTTGCTTCTTTAATGCGAACCTGGGAGGGAAAATCCTACCTTAAACTCTAAACCTAAGAAAGGAAGTCCCTGTAATGCAGCTCCTGGTGTTTCTGATCACCACCTCATTCTCTGCTTCCACAGCACCCCTCCAGGTTGTCTTGGTAACCACCACTCTCTGTATTTTCTGTGTGCTGCCTTTGCTTTCATCAGAGTGAGGTAAAGCAAGCCCATCTTTAATGGACATAAATATATCCTTCCTATTAGGATCTTATGGATAGATAATACATTTCAGAGACAGATAGAGAGGTACTTTACCCTAATATATGATTCCCCCTCCGTAGCTATTCATAATTTTGACACACACATTTGGTCTAGATGGATGTGTCATAAGCTTTGAGTTCCCTTGACTTAGTTATGCTCATTAAGACATTTTTCCTCTTTCCCCAAGACGAGAATAAAAGTTCTTTTTGCTTCATATTCAGAATCCATAGGTTGAAATTATATTGACAAGAGTTTTAGTCCCTAAATCAGGTACAGCTGCCTCTCTTGGCCGATGATCTCATTCACATAAACTACATCCCATTAAACGAGACAGGAGGATTGAATTAGGAAATCCAGCGTGTGATTCATTTCCAGTTACAAGAGAGCACTGTTTGTTTATTCTCAGGGCCTTTTTTTCTTTATGTAACTATGACTTCACTCAGCCATTGTTGGATCTTAATAATGTTATTGAAAATGAATTATATAGAGAGTTGTTTAGTACCTCTTTTAAATAAATGTGTTTTATAGAATCATATGTCATGATTTTTCTATATTTTTAGATGTAAGGAGTTAAGGATTGTTATTACTTGTGGAAAAAACATGCAAAGTATGTTGCTTTCTTTAGTCTTGATTTGAAGTTGGACTCAATTTAGTTTAGGTCTCATTTGGCCTGTGTAGTTTAAAATTGGCTTCATAGTTTGTTTGAATATGCCATCAGATTTTTTTTTAAGTGTTATTGTACAAAATCTGCTGTCCGATCCATGCAAGCCTCACGTTCATTTTATGCATACTTTTACATTGTCTGATATCCATGATGCCTTACTGCCACTGCACAGCCACATATAAGATGCATGTTAACAACCGAACTCCACACCCTTCTCTCATGCACACTTTAAGTGGCCTCACATTACAGTCCAGCTAAATATAAACACACACATTTCTCAAAGTCCTTGAAGATCACAGGAAACAGGTCAATAAAACAGTAAACACCCAACTAAGATTCAGAGGAAAAGACTAAGAAGTAAGCTGCAAGATAATTGTCAACATCAAATTAAAACATTTTTTATGGCATACTTTAAATTCTAATGTTTAGAATAGAGTGTAACTTAATATCATCATAAAGACTCCAATATGCCGCCAAGTTAAAAAAAAACAAACAAAAAACTTTCTTTTTTTAAAATGATCCCTTTGTTTTCCAAGGTGTACTCCAAAGTAATTTTCTTTTCAACACTTTGAAAAAAACCACATCTTTACCAAGCTTTTTCAAAACATACAAAATCTTTTCTTTTTTTAGTTGTTTTCTGCAGTAAAATAGTATGTTTGCATTCCAGATACTAAAATGGTTGTAGAGTTAAAAGCTGGACTCATCTCAAAGATTATTCAAACAAACACTGCTCCACCCCAACCCTACCCCAGTTGGCTCTCCCTGCCCCTGTAAATGGTCATTTGATCCCTGTGAATTGACCCTCTTGGCATCGAGTGTTTTTACCTACCGTTAAAAAGCGTGGCAGAGAGAAGCAAAGCAAAAGCCAACATTTTGCAGGGCCTGTCTGTTCTCTGGGAAGATGCTGCCATTCTTGTCCTGAGAGCGTGCACACGGGCAACGTGTGTGAGAGAAAAGAGAGGGAAAAAGAAAAAAGAGAAAAGGGAAATGCTGGTCGAGCGAGAACAGTTTAGGATTTCCTCTTATCCAGAGCAGGACAGGGTGGATAAAGCACCACTTGTGTTCTGTCAGTTTTTATATGGCCACCACCCCCCTTCTTTCCTTACTAAGGCCCAGCCCTTCACCCCGTATTCCACTGGTTACTTTAACCCTTCCTCAGAGCCCCCACCTCTCTTGAAGAAGAAGCAATGCAGATGGAGGGAAAGAGGATAATGGGGTCTTTTTTGGGAAGTTCTCTGTGAAAAAAAAAAAAAAAAAAAAAACATAAATTCTTCAAATGCCACTCATTATCTAAATTTATATGCAAGTACATGCTGTATTTATGAAGCTTATGTACTAAAATTTTCTAGTATAATAGACAGGAAAATGTTTTGTTGATAAGATTGTATTATTTTGTCCCTTTGCACAAACTGGGCTGCAATGTTTGCTTTAACTGAGAACTCTGTCTGGACTGGAGCAGTAATCCACCTCACAATAAAATGTGATAGCTGACAATAGTCTGTGACATTCAGGTCATTAATAGGCTTATGGAGATAGACCGTGGAGGAGAATATCATAATCGAAACAAAGGTGCAACCCACTGTTATGCTAATAGTATTAATCCATTTCAGTGGTTTTAAGCCCCCACCACTTGGCAAGGCCATCAATCAACAGCAGCATTTGTTGAGACACCACAGGATCCGCTTAAGCCTTTCACACTTCCACAGACTTCTGAAAGTACCCTCTGAAACTGAAGGAGCTTTGCTTTAGCTTTTGTTAACTCTTGTGCATGTATTTCTCTTACTATTTATAAATCACACATCTGGAACCACTGGTGAAGGTATGCTAAATGAGTTATTAAAAAAGACCCACCCTCTTGGAACAAGACAGCAACAACAACAGCCAACAGAGAGGACCAAAGCTAAATCTTACATTCTTAAGAAGCAGTCATGTAATTTGATACCAGTCCTGCTGCCGATAACCCCCTTGTCCCTGTTTTGGCCCCGTCCTTCCCCCAGTACCCCCCCCCCCCCGCAATCACATTTCCTCCCTGTTACCCCCCTTTCTTTCACGCCAAATCTCAGTCAAACATACAGCTCAAACAGTGGGGTGTTGGGGTGGCCAGTTGGCTCCTGCGACTCAAGATAAGTTTAGCTGAGAACTTCAAGAGATGAAGTGGAGGTGTGCCCATTACAACCACAGATGTATAGCTGCAGCCATGTCATCTTTGTAAAACATTAATTAGACAGCTAGTTAAGTATTTATGTTGTTTGACTCCCATTGAATCACTGCTTTTTGGCAAATAGAAGTAAATCACACAATTGACCTTTTATTTTTTCAAAGGACATCAGTATTTTATAAACACTTATCTCGTTTTATTTAAAAAAAAAAAATTGTGTTTTTTATATTGCCTGGACTAGTTTGTTAATTCTTTACCTGTTGTGGGTAAAGTACAGAAAATGTGCAATTTTCATTCTTTTAAAAAAAAAACAATAAACAAAAAACAAAAAAAAAACAGAAAAGGATTCATTTTTATGTGCAAATACAGTGAAAATGGCTTTACTCCCAATGAGACAACAGCCTTCATTTCTTCTTTTGATTCCACAGTTATTTTGAAATACAATAGTAATGTTACTGGTTACTAGGCAGGAAACCAACACAGATAGTATTCTTGTGAAAATCTTACACAAGGCCAATCTGGAAAACATATCTATTACTGGCAACCAATGATTTAAAGCCTGTGTGTCTCATTTTGTCTGATCATAGACTTCAGAAGGAAAAAAAGGGGCATCCAGCCATTGGTCATTGACGGGGACTGTGTTGAGAGGGTTTCAGACTTCCGATTTCTTGGTATAAGTTTAGAGGATGACCTGACCTGGAGCATCAACACCACTGCCATCATCAAGAAGACACACCAGAGATTGTATTTCCTCAGATTACTCAGGAAAAATCACCTTAATCAAGATCTGCTGGTGTCCTTTTAGCGTTGTTCCATAGAGAGCATCTTGACTTACTGCATCTGTGCGTGGTTCTCTAGCTGCACAGCTGCAAACAGGAAAGCGCTCCAGAGGGTCGTCACGACAGCCCAGAAGATCATTGGCTGCCCTCTACCATCCCTGGAAGATCTGTATAGCTCTCGTTGTCTCAGGAAAGCTCAAAATATCCTCTTGGACCCATCGCATCCAGGACATTCGATTTTAGAACTGCTGCCTTCAGGCAGACGGTTCAGGTCCTTAAAAGCACGGACTAACAGACTGAAGAACAGTTTTTATGGCAGAGCAATAAATGTACTTAACAGGTGCTGATTAATGTACATATCAGTAGGATGTTAATATTGTGTGTGTGATGTTTTTGTCTGTTTTTATTTAATTATCTCTTTTTATTTTTTTTAATGCACATTCAGCACCTTCAAGGACTGGCATTTTTTAATTTCATTTTACCAGTACAATGACAACACACTGAATTGAATGGTTTTATTTGTTTATAGTATGTGGACTGTCCTGCACATCTGTTGCAGTTTCTGGAGTCTGAAAGAAATGTATGATGGAGCATCTCAGGAGAATACCATTAAGAGAGTTCAGTATCAGAACAGAAGCACAGTGCTTGCACTTTCTCACAAGGAGTCCCCTGTAGATTTACCCTATACTTTAAAGACCACAAGAATCTTAAGCTGTTTCAAAGTGCCTTCTGAACATGCTTCTTTTTTTTTTTAATTGCATCCTTTTTTTTTTTTTTTTTTTTAAATTCTACATGAAAAATATAAAGTTGAACCTATTTTAACAATAGCAAACAAAAGGCACATACTTTAGGGCAGATCTGTCTCTATTATATGAGATGATAACAAAGGTTATCATTATCTGAGATGAAAAATGTAAAGAAAAATTAAGCATTAATGTTTCTTGAGGAACATGTGACAATATTTTCTTACTAACCAGAGAGCTTATTAAGTTAATTTCAGACATGTACTCCTTTACTTAATCTAATGAGTCCAGCTTGTGTCGTATCTGTTTTGGAATGGACCTCACAGAGTCAGATCTTGGTTAATGCAGATTTATTGACAACATATTTTCAGTAATAAGTCTTACTCTTAAGAAGGAAGGATGGTGATTGGCAACAGGTGTGAGTAGTTAATACCCAGGAGAACGGCTTTGGTGGAGTGTGGCAGGATCTGGTGCAGGTGTGACAGTATCCCCTCTCCAGGAGCCACACCGGGGCGACGAAGAAGCCATCACCGAGGCCGACCACGGGGACGGGGCCGAGGCCGACTGGGATGCTGCCTGTAAAAGTCCCTCAGCATAAAGGGGCCCAAGAAGTCCGCCCGAGGAACCCGTGATCATTCCTCCAGACTGTAACCCTCCCAGTCGACCAGGTATTCAAGGTGCCCCCGGCGTCGCCTCGAGTCCAAGATGGCCCGGATGGCATACACTGACCCATCCTCCGTGTTGAGGGGAGAAGGAGGACCATCCGCAACACCAGACCCTGTGGAAATAGGAGCAAGAGGAGGCTGGTAAGGCTTCAACAATGCAACATGAAACACAGGATGTACCCTATACGAAGCTGGCAACTCCAGCCGGTATGAGAGCAGGTTGATTTGGGTGAGTATTTTGAAGGGTCCTATATACCGATGACTTTCAGCTTTCGGCAGGTGACACGGGAACGGATGTGCCAAGTGGACAGCCACACAAGGTCCCCCACAGCATAAGTGTGTTCCTTGGATCGTTGTCGATCTGCTTGCCTGGTGTAGTGCTGGACGGCCCGCTGTAGGTGTGCCAGCCTCCACACCTCTTCACTGCGGCAAAATCAGTCATCCCCCGCTGGCATATTCGACTTGTCTCCGTTCCACGGAAACAGTGGAGGTTGATATCCTAGGACACATTCGAAAGGAGTTAAGCCCATAGAGGCCTGACAAAGAGAATTCTACTCTGCCCAGGGGAGAAACTCACTCCATGAAGAAGGATGGTCATTACAGAAAGTTCTAAGGAAGCGGCTCACCTCTTGGATTTTAAGCTCTGCTTGTCCATTGGTCTGTGGATGATAGCCAGATGACAAGCTCACTGTAACCCCCAATAACTGGAGGAAGGAGTGCCAGAACCAGGAAATAAACTGTAGGCCACAATCTGACACAATGTTCTCTGGGATGCCGAAGTGTCGGAACTCGTACTTAAAGATGGCTCGAACAGTGTCGGCTGCTGTGGCAACACTGTAAAAGGGGATTAGCTTGCAGGCTTTGGAGAATCTATCCACAACAACCAATATACAGGTTTTACCTCGATAGGCAGGAAGATCCGTGAGGTAATCTACCCCCAGGTGGGACCAGGGACACTGAGGTAGTGGTTGCAGTTTTCCCTCTGGTAGGCACCCCGGGCTCTTTGCTTGAGCACAAGTAGTACAGCCCACGACGAACTGTCTGACCTGAGCTGACATCCTGAGCCACCAGTAGCGAGTCTGCAACAGTGCAACCGTAGCTTGCGCGCCAGGATGACCGGTGCCCAGATTAGCGTGTGCCGCTTCTATGAGGGACACCTGTAGATTCGGGGGAACGAAGAGGCGACCAGGGGGAGTGTCAGGAGGAGCAGGATGGTCTCTCAAACCCTCAAGGATTTGGTCGTCCAAGGCCCAGTGTAAAGCCCCCACCGCGACCTGTGATGGTAAATCGAGCTCTGGATTCTTTGCATCCTTCGATCGTTTGTGGATTCTGAAAATGGCATCAGCTCAGCAGTTCTTTGATTCTGGGATATAAGTGATGGAGAAGTAAAAAACGGGTAAAGAATAGAGCCCACCTGGCTTGGCGTGGATTCAGTTGACGAGCCTCTCGTAAGTATGCAAGGTTCTTATGGTCTTTCAGAACCATGAAGGGATGTTGGGCACCTTCTATCCAATGCCTCCATTCTTCCAAGGCTAGTTTGATGGCTAACAGTTCTTGATTGCAAACATCATAGTTCTTTTCAGCTGGACTAAGTTTCTTGGAGAAGAAGGCGCATGGTTGGAAGCGGGGCAGGTTGTCATTTCTTTTGGAAAGAACGGCGCCTACGCCTGTGGTTGACGCATCCACTTCCATGCAGAAAGGGCGATTAGGATCTGGGTGTTGCAGAAAAGGTGGAGAAGAGAAGGTGCTTTTCAGAGACATGAATGCTCCCTCTGTCTCTGGAGTCCAGGAAAGGTGACGGGGTCTTTTCTTTAGCAGGGCAGTATGGGGAGTAGTTAAGGTGCTGTAGCCACTGATAAAACGCCCGTAAAAGTTAGCAAAGCCCAAAAAACGCTGGAGAGCCTTGATGTTATCAGGTTTGGGCCAGTCTAAGATTGCTTGCAACTTCTTTTGATACAGCCTCACACCCTTAGGTCCTATGACATACCCCAGGAAGTCGATGGTCGACTGATGGAATGAACACTTTTCACCCTTTAGGAAGAGGTGATGTGCTCTGAGGCGTTCGAGTACTAGCTTCATGTGGTGGATATGTGATGGGAGGTCAGGGGAGTAAATGAGAATGTCATTGATGTAAACCATGAGGAAACGATTAAGCATGTCCCGGAAGATCTCATGCATGAATCCCTGGAAGATGGCAGGAGCGTTCGTTAGACCATACGGCATGACCAGATACCCGTAATGACTGGTGGGAGTAATGAAGGTGGTCTTCCATTCATCGCCCTCACAGATTCGGATGAGATTATAGGCACTGCATAAATCCAGCTTGGAAAAGATCTTGGCTCCTCTGAGGTGTTTCAAGGCTGCGGGGACTAGCAGAAGAGGGTATTTAAACTTAACAGTGATGTCGTTCAGGGTTCTGTAGTTGACGCATGGTCTCCTCCATCTTTTTTCCCCCCACGAAAAAGAAACTGGAGGCGGCAGGAAAAGTGGAAGGGCGAATGTACCGTTGTGCCAGGGCTTCAGAGAAATAGCTCTCCATTGCTTTAGTCTCCGGGATGGAGAGCGGATAAATCCGGCCAGCAGGTAATTTTCCTACAGGGATGAGATCAATGGAGCAATCCCAAGAGCGAGGTGGGGGAAGCCGGGCAGCCTGGCGAGGACAGAAAACATCACTGAACTGGTTGTACTCAGATGGGATGTGTTGGTCTGATTTACTGTCTGGACTTTCCCCCGTCGTGAAAAGCTGATGTACAGAAATGGGTTGAGGTCTCTGAGGGAAGCAGGAAGGAAAGCGTGTAGAACCCCACTGCAATATTTCACCACTGCCCCAGGAGATGACATTGTCGTGTTTCACTAACTAGGGTCGGCCCAGAATGACAGCATACGCGGAGTGTTCTAACACCAGGAAGGATATTTCTTCTTTACGTAGACAGCCGAACTGTAGGGCGGGGTTTGTAGGTGGATGGATCGCTTGGTGATGTTTTTCCCTGTCTGTCTGAATATGGAGCGGTTTAGTACAACGTTGGCATCGGAGCTGGAGACGTGTCAGTGAGCCGGAGAGGAAGTTCCCGGCGGAGCCTGAATCAGTGAGAGCTGTTATTGTCAGAGAACCTGCAGGACACACGAAGGTTACGAAATTCATAAGAAGTTTGGTGGATAAGGAAAAGAATGAAGCCACACTCGCCCGAAGACGTGGAGGAGGCATGGGGGAAGTGTCTCTACGGTGGCCAGCTTGGCCACAGTAAAGGCCGAAACTGGAAAGTCAGTCGACGCCGACGCTCTGCAGGATTGAGACGTAAGGTATCCACTTGCATTGGCTCCGGAACATCGACGGATGAGGTGGTAATTTCTGGGTTCGCGCCCTGAAGACAACTGTCTCTTTGATTGTAATGGAGGGGGTTATGGACATATGTCAAGGTTATGTTAAAAAAAAAAAAAAAAAAAAAGATGGGATTTTGCAATGGAATGACCAAGTGAGAGCACACTTCGTATTGCCAAGGAGGACAAAAGCAGGACAATTTTCCAATGAAAAATTTATTACAAATAAAATGTCCACAAAAGTTAAACTACTCAACCTAAAACTCCAATAAAGCCAAATGCCTCCAAGAATGAATTTAAAAAAAGACATTCATTCTAAAAAGTCCCATAAAAACTAGACGGGCTAAGATAATAACCATAAATTTTTTTTTAAAAAGTAGCACCATCAGGGGCAAGGGTAACTAAAGTAGGAGGCAGGTCCTACGCACCAGGTGGACAGCAGGCAGAGTTCCCCTCTGCCCCTGTGTGTATTCAGTGTCACACTCCTTTACTCCTCTCGATCCCTCCCAGCCAGCTCTAGTCTTTGTCTTCAGGCCCGCTGGGACACCTACACAGAAAAACATGAGGTGGCATTACACACTCCCAATTGCACTTACCCTCTGTTTAGTCTGCTTCAACCAGCATTACTTCTTTGGTGCTCAGGTAGTCACAGGGCAGGCAGGGTCCTTTCCCTGCCTCTGCGTGTTGGCCGCCTCGTAACGCTGCAGTCCCAGCTGCCGTGGTCCCCGGTGCGGGTGCCTTCATCCTCCACTTCTGCTCTGCTTCCTTGCCTTAATATACCTGTGTGCCTCTTATCCAGAGCAGGTGTGCTGATTGCATTAGGGTGTCTAATCAGGAGGTTGATGCCAGCACAAGGGGTGGCCAATTTACATGCACCAAAAATTATTCAAAGCAAGCAGCCAAGGGTTTCTAGACCAGGAAGGGAAAGACAGAGCGTCCATCCGTATCCAAACAAGGTCCACCGGTGAGTGATCCAGTAGCTGTTGTATAAGAAGGCAGGATGGTGATTGGCAACAGGTGTGGGTAGTTAATACTCAGGGGAACGGCTTCAGTGGCAGGATCTGGTGCAGGTGTGACAATATCTGAATGATCATTGTAGTCTTGTTTTGTAACAACTTGCCAGTTGCTGCTAACCAGTGCTTGACATGGTAATTTGAACGATTAAAGGCCCATTTATGCTGGATGCAGAAGACAGATACGCAGACGGGCGGACAATTTCGTCCGTCTTCTGCTTCGGTTATGCACGTAATTTGGTCTGTTTACAGGGAGCTTTTATCCATCGCTTGACCCTGAAGATACCACTGGACATCGCGGGGGCAGTGCTCAGCAGAATAGCTGACATGCGACCAGCAAAAGAAGCAAACCCGAGAAGAAGACCAGGAAGGGCACAAAAGCAGAAGAAGAATGAAGACGAGAACAACAACTGCAGGAATTGTGCAAGCTTTTGAAGAAAGACTATATGTAAATGTTTAGGGCGTGTTTGGCTGTTGAAAGTAACTTTCTAGTGGTGCATTACTGCTGCCAAATGGTGCCTGAAACTGACGTCAGCTCCCAGTAGTGAACCTTGAATATAGTTCTGCCCACTATTGGAGGAACTGACTTAACAACAATGGCAACGCAAAAGGCGCATGGACGTATGAGGACTGTGACATATGACAACGTTTGAAAGAAAGAAAGAAAGAAAGAAAGAAAGAAAGAAAGAAAGAAAGAAAGAAAGAAAGAAAGAAAGAAAGAAGTGGACGTTGCTATTTACATTCGCAAGGGAG
The DNA here is from genome assembly GCF_017639745.1 of Melanotaenia boesemani. Lineage (NCBI taxonomy): Eukaryota > Metazoa > Chordata > Actinopteri > Atheriniformes > Melanotaeniidae > Melanotaenia > Melanotaenia boesemani. Next base: position 19,003,942 of record NC_055684.1, on the reverse strand, counting down.
CATAAATGGGCCTTAAGGCATGACAACATATTGAAAGAAAGCTTAAACCATGTCTCCCCTCACATAAATTTGTTGCATAAATATGACCTTGAGACATTTTCAGAAACAATATTAATAATTGACTATTTAAGCAATGGGATTCAGTCTTACTTAAATGTTCCTTCAGTCATACTGCCATGAGCAGTGTTGTGCTAGTTACTGAAAAAAGAAACTAGTTACAGTTACTAGTTACCTAATTTAAAGAGTAACTTAGTTACTTTGTTGATTATTTACATAAAAAAATAATGCATTACTGTTAAAAGTAACTTTTTAGTTACTTTTGTAAAAAAAAAAAAAAACATTGTTAAAAATTCACCCATTAATATTCTTATGACTTAATTACAGTTTTGTGAGAAAAATAATACAAACTCAAACATTAAGTAAATTTTCAACACTAATTTAAGTCAGGCCAGCAGATTTAAGAAAGAAAAAACAAACAAACAAAAAGCAATATAACAACGGCTCAAAAATGAAATCTAAATCTAATCTATGCTCCAATGCAATCTTTCTCCTACTCTTTATTATATATTTTTTATTGACATAGTTATGCAGGGACAGCATCATTGTCAAGTGAAGTTGTGTGTGTGGTTAGGGGCGTGCTGGTATTCGGACGCTAAGAGTAACCAGGTAAAGGGGCAATGGAAACTAGTTCCTGACAAAAAAGATTGTTGGGTTTAAGTTTCCGTTGCGCAACCAGGCATTATTGCTCTATGAACAGCTGTGAACAAACAGGAAGGCTTCACAAAGGGAGCAGAGATAGTGATGATCTACACAAGTGACTTCACAGAAAAACAATCGCATGGAGCAGACTTTGCAACACTGCCCATGTGCTGCATCACCTCTGTCAACAGGAAGAAGCTCACGGGTGCTGACCAAAATTTATTCATTTAGCTTGTAACAGAGCAACGCACCGTATGGTAACAGTAACTGAGTTACTCCTTGGTACTGCACGAAACATTAGCATGAAAAACTGTGAAGTAGGACTATTTGTTCAGCTCAGTATTTATGTAATAATAATATCAGTCTAAATTTATTTTAAAAAGTAGATCATATGAAAAATGTGTCTGAGTACTTGTTCATGCAACTGTGGCAGCTCAGATTTGTTGTGTATACTCAAAGTGATGCAGAAGAAAATGGAGGTATAGATGAATGAAACTGACATTAAAACATTGTTTGGTCTGCATAATTAGATTACTTGTTAAATTATATCAATAAACACATTGATATTTATTCAGATATGACATTTAGTAGCCAGCAGATTAATGGAAAGGTATGCATGTCGAAATGGCTCAAGGCTTTTGCAGGTTGATGAAGCCATTAATACTGTGTATCTTTTATCTGAAAAGGGCTTTAGAAACAAATGTCATGGATTATTCAAGAGTCTAAGCCTGATGTGACAGTGAACAAAAGAAGCCAGCTTCAGCGCTATTTGACATCAATGGTAACACCAAATCTGCATGCTTGTGCTAATTTTCAATCAGGTTGGAGTGCTCAGGGTTCCAAGAAAGGGCACAGCCCAATTTTTCCTTTACAAAGCCTCCATGTGAATTACTAACATGCGCTGAACAATACTTGGACAGAAAGAATGAGGTTAATCAGTTTAACCTGTCCATAAGAGCTAGCAATTCACATTCAGCCCTGCTGTGTGGGCTTATGTCTGCGGTCCAGTCGAAGCAGCAGTTCCTGTATGTATCATGTGTACGTTGAAGCTCTCAGATCAGAGAGAGTAAACACACTATTTCTGGTATGGGAATGGAATTATGTAATTATGCTACTTTTGTTGTAAAAAAGTTGGTTGGAGAAGCAGGTAAATGTGCTCTGACTGACCAAAATGAAGATGTGGGAAGGTTTTATAGCTGCAAGGAATGTCTATAGTATTTCTTCCTCTGTAAGGGTTAACTTTGTGCAACAAAAAAGGTAAAAATAGATCTTCACAATCAGCAGTCACAGTATGGTTTCATCCAGTTGTGTTGTCATATAACAACTTGCTGCACAATATTGTTTTTGTACTTTGTGCAATTTTTTTTTTTTTTTTTTTTTTGCATCTGGAGGGATGAAATGATACTCTAAGTAAACTTAAATTCATCATATTATGAAAGATGGCATATTTTCTATTTGTTTTTGTTGAAAATATAAATTTCCAGATAGTTTTACTGTAGCACCAAAATTAGCTTTTTTATTCTGTCAGAGAGCCCCAGCTGTCAGAGCTCACTGGCATTGCATTATTTACAAAAGCTCAGGCAGAGCTCTGAACAAGAAGTTGTAACAATAACTCACTTGGTGTGACGGTTATTTCTAAGAAGAGCATTTCAAGTTCATAATGAATAATTCAGCTTTAGCGAGCCATGGTTAAATTATGTTCTAAGTCAAAAGAAGAGACAAAAAACTGTCAACACAGTTTAATTAACCTGCCTTTACAACCACAAAAGAATGGTATTAATTTAATTGTGGTTAATTTATTTGAACAAAACATTCAGGCAAAAACAGTCACAAACACATAACATAGACTTCGTAATTCAGAATTTAGAGAGCTTTGAAAATGAGAGCCATAAATCCCACAAAGCTCACTGATTGGCTGTGTAGGAGGGAGTCTGTCTTGAAGTGATTGCATGAGTGCAAGAGAAGGAAGCTTAGGAGGAGGGAAAATTGAGGGAAAGTTTGGAAGGAGGAGGAGTAGTGGGAGGGGATTTAATTTGAAACTGCAGGAAATGTTGACCGTTAACTCTCTGGGCTGAGAAGCCTACAAGGTCTCAGCCTTTAAGAGTACAGGAAAAAGGAAAAGAAAAAGAAACAAGAGAGGTGGTGGACCAATGAAGACCCTCTGTTCCAAAACAGAATATGAATCAGTGGAGTTCCTGTGGGTTCTCTTTATCGTCTTATGTTTCCATTTGTTTTGTTTTTTTTGTTGTTGTTTTTTTTAGTGTGTGTGTTGCATGACGTGTAAGAATGCTCTGTTGTCCCACGTGATACCACATACAGCCTTTGCCCTTTTCCATTATTGCATTTTCCAGGGACCCTAACTCTTCATTCTTCTAAGATGACCAGCAAATGGACAAATTATCCTTATTTCTTCTTTCTGTTTCCAAAACTGGCTTGTGATAATAATTTTGGCCAGAAGATGGCATCAGTAGGCTGCTGTGAAATCAAGATCTGGAAACAATCAGTACATCATTAATCCCCTTACTTGTACATACAGGAACGTTGCTCAATGCTGTTTTTTACTTTTCACATTTATTAAGGGATCCAATTGTTAGTCTCAGATAGTGATTAATAAAGCTAACCATGACCATAAAAATCAAGAACTATGGTCTTACTAGTGGACAAAAGAAAAAATATTATGGCCAGTTGAGGAAATGAAAATGTCGTCATTGGATTAGCTCATCTAATAAATCCTGAGTTTTTACTGATGCTGGCTGAGCTGTGGTCATTAGTGATTTATTCAACACAGCAGCCAGGGATTTTTTTCCCAGATGTAGATAGCTGTCTTTTGCCCTAAGAAAGAACTCTGGATGTGCTTGGATGGGTACCTTGCAATGATGTTGTAGTTAACCGAAGCAGCAGGAGTATGATGTTTGTGGACCTCAACAGCCTGAAGGATGCACTCCAGCAATGCTTCAGGAAATGTTATGCTTGACTTTGCAGTATAAGGAATGTGTTGCTTGTATTGAATAATAATGCAACATTCAGTGAAAAATAGAAAAGTCAAGGATTCCCATTGAAGACCAGCTTATCTTCATGTCTGGCGTATACTTTACAAAAGCCTAACAATGCATTTTCTGTTGTGTCCACATCTGTATTCACAGTTGTCAAAGAAAAACATTTTGTATTCAGTGCATGTAATGATATAACCCAGAAAACATACCACAGTGTGAGGAACTGCCTTGTCCACTACGTGTTTATATGTTGTTTATGTGAATAAAAAAATCCAAGGACTTTTCATCAGAATTCAACAGAAAATTTCAGTTTGAATTATTCTTCAAGATCTGGAGTCTGAGCATAAGTCTGTGTTCCCTTAAATCAGATATTCTGATCAACAGAAGAAGTCAATGATCTGTTATTCTGAGTAAAAAAATAAAAAAAATGAAACACTGATTTCCCAGAAATGAGGCAATGCGCAGTTTATTTTACTCAAATACACATATAAAATGTAATCATGGCAATCATGGGTCAAAGCAGGATGACATATTATGACAACTCCCAGGGTCTGATAGACGAATAATTTCCAATTGCTGTGTTGGCTCCAAAAAGCCCTGTCTGATCCCGTCCTATCAATCTATCACAAAGACATCCTGCAGCTTTCTCAGCTGTCAGTCGGAGAGGTTTGAGTTATAATGATCCCCCCTTACTGCGCATGTGTGCAAGAGAAGTAGGCAAGTGGGAATTGTTGGCTGCTGAGAATTGATATTCTGACAAGGAAAGAGTGAAGAGATGCAAGAGAAGTGGTTAAAGTCTGGTAGATGTATAGAAGACTCTTCAACACCCCACCTTGATGACAGGTATGAGTAGGGAGGCCTGACTGTTCATACAACCCTTGCTCTACCCCCCTGCTCAGCTTGCCACAACCCTGTGGGTTATACATGAATAATGAATTTTTGCCCCTTATGGCAACTGCATGGGAAGCCCTATATGCTGCTCACATGCCGTACCAAATATTGTCCCATTATGACTGAACGCTCCTCTTCCTGATTCCAATAGGCTGTTTGTCCCATGATCCTTTTTCTAAACGCAATTTTAAAATGTTTTTAGACATTTTCTCAAACATGATTTCTATATATTTTGTTTTGCAAGTTTATAGCTGCATTTAAAAATCTTGTGCTTTTGTAGTATAATTGCAATAAATGTTAGAACTCACCGCAGTGATGGTATTTATCAAAAACATGCAAAGCAGAAGGTGGCCCTTGCTCATTGTGCAATTACCATGTACCAACATTTATTTTCCAGCCTTGTTGGAAGTGATTGTTCCATAAAGGCTTTACTTGTGTTTAGTCTGGAAATACAATGCCCTCTTCCTGTGGAGAGCTTTACAGGAATCCACCACATGAGCATTTAAATCCAACCAAACACACAACTAAATCTCTGCCAAATGTGATGAAATTATCTTCTCTATTTTTAAAACAATTCTTGACAGCAACTATATTATTTCAGTTGATCCATAATTTAAATAGGAAGAAAAAACCCTGATAATAGTTCCATCTCATAGATATGGTCCTGGGGTTTTGATATATACGGTAGCTCTGTGGTAATAGTACCTTTGTTTTGATGGTAGATTCGTCTTTCTAACAGAGCTGGGACCAGGCTGTTCTTACCCTTATTTTATTTTCTGTAATTGGAGGCGTCTCCGGTGTGCTAATACAATTTGTGTGTGGGGTAAGCAATTATGTTAATCTCAAACTATAAAGGCTGAATGAAAGATGTTCCTGTGATCTCAGGTCATCTCTGACATCACTGTCTTGCATTTAAAGGCTTTCCCATGAAAACTCAATCAGTTTAACTATTAAATTAGCATGCTAATGGCTCACTAACACAGTAACAATAGATTATCTAGTTATGTGTGGTAGGGTTCACATTGGCTCTAAAACGACCTCACCTCTAATAGCAGCCTCATTATTTTTGTTGACAAAATTCAAACTCAAGTCAGCAGAAATGAACACAAAGTGATGAATTTTATGTTGTGTTAGACAGTTTAGTTTAGTTTGGGAAACATGTTAACACAAAATCCTGAGGAAATATGGGTAATATGTGACTATGTTTTAGTTTAGGATACACTGTCGCATCTACATGTGCTTTGTGGACTTGAAGAAAGCATTTGACCGGGAGTCCTGTGGGGAGTGCTTTTGGAATATGAGGTAGCAGATCCTCTGACAAGGGCCAACAGCAGAGAGGGTGTTCTGGGCATGTCCCACCCAAAGGAGGCCCTAGAGCAAACCCAGGACGCGTTGTAGGGACTATGTTTCTCGCTTGTGCCTGGGATTGCCTCAGATGAACTGGGAAAAGGGAAGTCTGGGCTTCCCTGCAATCTAATTTAAATCCACCATGATTACTTAAAAAATAAACTCAACCCGAGCCCAAATGATTTTCATCAGCTGCGCATTTAATGTATAACAACAGTAAAAAGTGAATCTTTGCTTGCAAAATAGGAATGTTTTTTATGTACAGCATTTATACAGTAATATATTGTTTAAAAAAAACATTACAGTCTGACAGTTTATTGCACAACACTTATATAAATTATTGTAGTCAAACCACACAAGAAACAGATTAATTCTGTCATATTTCAACATTTAACAGGAAATGTATTTATTATTTATTTTATCTTGCTGTTTTAAATTAACATGAATGGAAGTCCTGTGAGGAGTATAACAGCTCTGCTGATACTGCAATGGTAAATTCCCAGCCCCACCGAAGATTTCAATAGTCACGGTGAGATGAGTCGAGAAGCAATGAAATGGCCTGAACCACACAAAGGCTTCCATCTTTAATCACTGCTAAGGGTGAAATAGTCAAAACAAAAATCTGCATTGGCATGATGCCCAGACTGATTTTTTCTTTCTTTCTTTCTTACTTTTATTTTACTTTTAATGATGCTAATTATTTGAAAATTTAGACATGACACTTATACTACATCAGCGAGGAGACAACAAGCAGCCAAGTAAAATGTACACTGGAATGCAAAATAAAAAAACAACTTGTGAATTATATGTTGAAAAGCAAGACTAAAAGCAAGGATTTAAAGCAACGATAGCGCCATGAAGCAACAAACAGACTTTACAAGGACCAACAGCTGATCCAAACACGTACATGATTAATCAAATTCCACTCTGTCTACAAAATATAAGAAACACCTGATTTACAAAGCTAAGCTACAGTTCCTCTCACATCTCCACGTCTCCAGGGAAGTAGAAATAATTTTTCTGCTTCTTACCCATATTTAATTTCCAGGCCATGTTTACAGTAGATATACTGGGAAAATCAATAAGGCATCAAGGCCTTCATCTAACTTAATCTGCTCAGATTACTTCACAGGAGCTGCAGGTGTTCTTAATATCTCGTACAGTGGGTGCATTTCAAGTATTACGCTCAATGTAAACAATAACTGATGAGACATTAGGGGGGGGGAACGGTGCTGTGGGCCAGGGATAGACTAATCTGATCCACGATCACGCTTATAACATCATTAATCATGCTTTCTGCTACAGTTCGATTTGGTCTCCACTTATCTTTGAATGGCTGAATTAGTGGTCTATAGATCATCACTGTAAAAATTTCCTATCTCATATGAAATCTCTTCCGTACAAAGGCATGTTTTATTAATAGCCTCTACATGAGCATTTAGCATGGATAAAACACGAGATCCATTATATTTGGCACTAAAAGCCAGGCAGTGGGCCCAAAATATCTCTCCATATATTTAAAATTGGATGGTTGAGATCTTTCTGTGTTAGATTATTAAATAGTGAGACCCTCACCTTGTCAATGATAGATTTTACTACTTTCAAAACCTAGTAGTTCACACAGTCATCTCTGAACAAAGCATAACATTGCAAGTTTTTAAAAGCCCCCAGGAAAGGCTTGCCAACACAGAGTTAGACATCTTTGCTCCAAATAGCTCCAAATGGTGACAACACTCCAAGCCGGTGATATGTAGTGCGAATAAATGTCCTTCATTTCTGACATATATAAAGTACTTTGAGTCTTGTTGCTCCAGATGTGCCGTCCCATTAAATTGGCTCCTGTCTTTGTTGAGCTCCTCTGGAGACTTTTCACATTGAGTCATTCTTTGTTAAGTGCTGTTCTCTTCAGAGCTCCAGCCACGCCACACACATGCTTAGGATAAGCACCAGCTACAAAGACAAACCGTTACCCAGGGAATGGGAATTGCCGGTAAATTCGGCAAATCCCTTTCTCCTTCTCCTTCCGTTGGAGTGTTTTAGAAGTTGGATGTTTGCCTGTTGAAGTTTCTTAAAAAAAACAAACAAAAAAACAAAAAAATCAACCAAAAAAAAAAGTAAATAAATAAATGGTGACATTGAATTCAAAAGTCTTGCTTTGGGACGTTCTGCTGTTTGATGTATACTGCGGTTTGTGTATGTACATCTGTATTTGTGTAGTTATGCATGAGTGTGTATATAATGTGAGTAAATTTATACAGTAGGTCCATTAAAATCTGCAGTTCATCTGCATGTATTATATTAGAATATGATTATGTGCAATTGTGTATTTCCACACATGCACTTAGGTGTGTGATGATGTTCATGTGTTTAACACCTCCATTACATGTAGATTTGCAATGTGTGTGTCTATGTTTGCATTACTGAAAGTGTTTAGTGTTTATGTGTGTGTGAGCTGCACATCTCAGCTCTCTGCAGACATAGCTAAGATGATTTGTTCCATTTTATATGCCAACTTCTGCTTCTGAGCTTGTTCATCTTGCTCCAGTGCATCAATGATCTGAAACACAAAAACATTTGTCATAAATATGGACCAAACTTTAAAACCGCTGGCCAGTGGTAGGAATCACACAGATTTGAAGATACATTTTTAAATAAATACCAACACAATCCATTTTGTAATTGACATTGCTAATAAAAATAAAATCTGTTGTGCATTTTACAGCATTCTGTCACAGTTAAGTTTACTTAATTTTACTGATTTACTTTCAATGATCCATCGCTGCTTTGATTGAATAGGATTAAATGGAAGTGCATAAACGTAATTTAAAATAGTTAAATTTGAATTCTGGCTAAAAACAAGCTATTTTAAGTCAGCAACTTTGGAATCACAGAAATTTTAATTGGTATTTTGAAGTATATCTGACTAGTCTGATATTTCAGACCATATAATGAATTTACTAATGCATCAGGCTAGCCTATAAGCCTTGGAGTTGCTGTGGCTTAAAGGGTAGAGTCAGTAGGTCAACCACTGATTTCCCCACATGTCCATGGGTAAGGTCATGAACTTCACAATTGCTCAGCATTGTGTTCATTGCCATGTGAGTGTGTGTATAATACAGATAAGCTTTCAATTGTACATAATAAAAAAGCCCAGTATGACTGTTAGAGCAAATGTAGTTTTTACTCTTAAGCGCTTTGAGTGGATGACAAACCGAGAAAATCTCTCTACAAATGCAGTCTATTTATTGCATTTCCATTAAGAGCAGATGTAACGTGTGTATATCCCCTTTAAACCCAAAGCAGCATTTACGTGCATCTTGCTTTCAAGGTTGATGCACTGTCTCTATTTTATAGAGACACACATCTTTTTTTTTTTTTTTTTTTTTTTGATGAACATGAGACATGAAAACAAAAGAAATAATCTTAAATAAAAGTTGAGGGTTTAAGCTTGCAGGTGATATAAATTTAATGTCACTATCTGCCAGAGAGGCAGATAAATTGTGATTTTAATAAAAAGTGAAAATTCTGTCAATTTTTAGGAAAACCTTCAGGATTTAAGATATTTTCAAACAGTACTTAGACTTCGAAATGCTTTTTAAAGGAAGCCTTTAGTCTTTATCAGCTAAAAAAACCAAAAAAACAAGCTGTATAAACTTTGGAAAGACTTAAAAAATTGTTATGACAAAGTTGTTTTTACAAAGTTGCCTTTCAACAGACCATGTATATGCAGCACAACAATAGCATGCCGTAAGAGCTGGTGTATGACTAATTGAAGTCCAGCAATCAGCCTCCATCAACTCCTGAGGGAAATATCTTGAGCTGCTAAATGATTCACCTTCAGCTGCTGCAGCTTTTCACTAAATCTGTTGCCTCCTGTGGCTGGAAATGACAGTGTTAGTGCAGTATGAGAGCTGAGTTAACCAAAATACTAAAGCTGTGGGTTATAAACCCAAATCAATGAAAGTAAGCAAAATAAATAAATAAATAAATAAATGTAAAGTGGGTACTCCACTCTGGTGTGTGGGTGGGTGTGTACGTTGCATTTAATTCTAGTAAATGGTAACCTTAGTTTGCAAACCGGGCTAGTAAAGGATCTAAGCACATTATCGTGTTGCACTGAATGGACCGATCCTCACCTCCTGGCTGTACTTGCTGACGTAAGCATAGATCTCATGGAGGGCACTGAGCACGTTGAACTCATTGGAGTGAAGGCGAGCCTGTTCAGCCAGATACGCATTCATATCCTGATCACTGATGGCAGGTAGGCGGTTGATGTCAGCGTAGTATCTGAGAGGAGACACAAACACACATACGCTGTCATCGTCAAGGACACAATCATGCATATAGAGCTTTTCTCCTCGGTTGGATTTAGTCTGTTGTTATGAGAAGTCAAATAATATTCACTGACAAAGGTGCCACTAACATCTGAGGCATTTTGGTAGAAAAATAATTTAATGTTTAAACCATTCCAGGACACGAACACTGTATGAAAAATGTAAAAAGATACCCAGCCTTATAGTCCTTGAATAATGCAGACTGATTAAATGGTATTGAATACATTAGTCTTAACCCTTTAACTGCCTGCTCTACCATTTGGGAGACCATATTTTTCGGAGACTCAAATGAATTTTATTTAAGAATAAAAAAATGTGTAAATGTCTGTCTTAACCACTTGCTAAGTAGGTGTTTGTTATCCAATTCCTGTTTTAAGTTTTGTTTATTTAACTACTCTTACTGTTTTTAACATTATTATTTATTGCCATATGCATTTCTTTAAAAAAATCTTTTTATTTTTGTCCATAGGAAATGAAAAATTACAAAGATTTTTTTCTCTTGCTTTATTCTTAGTTTGAACATTAAAGCGTTAAGCTGAATAATCGCAATCCATGAAGAAACTGAAATGACGGTCGCTAAACCAACCAATCGTCTTGCATAGTAGTGTAACTGAACTGCCGCCAGGTTTTGTTTATACAAAAGATTATTTTACACACTTATGGAAATAAGGTGAATACTGTTTCTAACTGTATAGCCAATCACTGATCCATACTTAATTGTAACTTTCACCTTGCTCTTATAGTCAATGCTCATTGCAACACTTGGCCAACCTGCATCTGTCTTCCAAACACACTCTCAACCTTGAGTACTCACCTTTCTACCCAGCTTTTGTAATGCGGTATGTCCTTGGCATATAGTAGCTTGGTGGAGGGCGAGTCTTTGCCTAAACGGTGTTCTGACGTTGAACAAGAGTCCATAAAGGTTTGTGCCACCACAGACAGACAGGCATCCGTGATACTGCTTTTATGGATGTCGAATACAAACTGGGGATTCTTGATTACATTTACCCAGAAGCGTAGAGGAAGGCTGAAAATATGGAGAGAGAAACAAAGAATGAATCTGCAAGAAATATTTGCTTCACAAGTTCAAAACGTTTCTTTGGAGTTGGTTTTTGATTAGTCCCTTGTTCGATTTTGGCTATGAGAACAAAATGGTTAAAACTGTGTTAAACTATCATCTATAAAAATAATATCTTCAAAGAGCACTGTAAGACTGTTGAAACTGGTAGAAATGTCAAAGCATGAGATAATACAGTTAACCTGGTAAATGTCGCATGTGTAAAATGATGATAGTAAAAGGAAACAAGCAGATCAAGTATGTGCAGATTGAGAGCTTTTAAGTGCTTCTAAAAGCAAATAGTGTTAACTGTGACCTGCCAGGTTTTGCTTTAATATGTTGCATTTTAAGAACTTTCACAAAAGCTATTGTCTGACCTAACCCAGCTGGCACTAGATTAACTTCATGCTGATCTCAACATCCTGCCTAGAACAAATGTTGAACTTTTGTTTTTTAACACCACAACTTAAAACCAATAAAGTTCTAGTCTAAAGATTTGTGAGGGGACACTCATAGCATACCATACATCTTAATGCTGTTCTCCCTAAAATACTGGTTAAGATATTTTAAATTAATCTGTAAACAGTCTCACGCACTTTAAACGGGTCTCACTGGGATCACCTTCTGCTATAAAATTGTAAGCGTGTTAAAATTGGAGGTTGAAGTTTAGTTTCTTCACATAAAATTTTGGGGTAAAACAGTCAGAAATGACTAGTTTTCTCACCAGTTGCTCTTCCATGTGTGGCGAACATCCATATCATTGATACCGTGTCTATCAGCCTGCTCATCGAGGAAGTCGAACATGTATTTAATTGCGAGAGGCAGGGCAGTGCCCCGACACACAGTGCTGAATAGAGTCTCAAACAGGTCGTCCACAAACTTCTGCAGCGTACCCTGTAGAATAGATTAATACTGTAAATATAACTTGGACCTCTATAATCTTGTGCCATTCAGTCCACTGCATTTAATGCGATATATTGTTATGTATAATGTGGCACCTTTGTTGCAAGCAGCCTCGTGAGATAGATCTCAGACACCATCTTGCTCCCACGTTCACCCTCTTTCTGGTCTCCGTGGTCGTGATTCTTGACTAAATGCCAAACTTTGACACCACTTTCCAGGTCAGGGGTCAACATAGGTACACGAGAGTGGGGGCTGTCAGGGCTGGTGGGGTTGGAGCGGAAGGGTACATCCATGCCTAGGTTGTCAAACATGATAGAGCTTAAAAAAACATATTTTAAAATGCAAATGCAGTTTGTATGTGTATAAAAGCAAAAGAAAAAAAACTTGTTTCACAGTTTATAATATAAGGTTGACATCCTTCAATTTCATCTGCAGCTCAGCAGGTAAGATATGTGTGTTTAGACTGCATAATAAACTACTGCCATCATTCCACTGGTTGTCATAGTAATAATATACATCTAAGGCATGTTTGTTTAGCCAAGCTGTGGTCCTCACTTCCTGCCACTGTTGACGCCTGACATAAGCGTGTTGTCTTTTTTTAGGACTATATTTAAAATGTAATACAAAACAACACCACAGATTGCATTTTTCTAAAATGTTCTTAATTTAAAACAAAGGTTACCTGACTAAATTATTTGTCTTGCTATATAATAACAATAAAAAACAAATATATAAACATAATAAACCTATTGTATATTTTCTGTCTATATCTTACTGTCTTTGTTTAATGCACCATGTAAAATTGCGTATTTTTGTGCTTTATGCACCAGGATGTGGCAGTAACACGCTCCCATGAGCTGGATTTTTAGTCTTTGCATTTCTTAAACAGTACTGACCATATCTGCTGATACTGCGTGGGAAGCTGGCTGAGGAAGGAATGATGAAAGAGGACATCTGTTTGGGCACCAAGGCCACCACACAGCGATCAGACACCTGAAAAATAAAGGTACAGTCTCGTGAGTTTTAGTCTTGCAGCTATTGATCAAAAGTTATCATGGCAGCCATTTAAAATCTTGTTTGAGACAGAAAAATAAAGGACCAGAAATATGTGGTTATGATTCAAGGCCTTTGAATATATTTTACCAACCACCTTTTGCTTAAGAAACTAAAGGTGTAATATCTATTGAAATTAACTAAAATTAAACATCAAACTAAAAATTCTGTATAAGTTTAGAAGGGTCATGCACAGATTTATTTTAAGGCTATGTTTTTATACTGTTTATATTCTGCATAAGCTGCAGATTTAGCTAATACTAAATCTAGCTTAACAAGAGAATAAATACACACTTCAACACCTGGCAAATAGCTTAAAAAATTAAAGAAAAAAGAAAAAGAAGAGCGCCTCCCCCGTTTGTCAAGACATACTCCTGCTATGGATCCTCGATTGTTTTTTGACTCTTCTTGTCTGCATTTTGTAAAACATTTGCTGATTAGTCGTCTGTGTGAAGAAGCTCAAAGCTAATGGTCGGGGAAACATTCAGCTGACAAAGGAACAGGATGACTCATCAGAAATCAATGACCTGTGTATTCATTTCTAACTTACATAATACCAATATGTGTTGTATATTGTTGGAAAGCACTTTACAGTGAGGATAGGGATTGTGCTTCTGTGGAATGAGCAGCACAGCTAAACAAGTGAGTAGTGCACTCCACTCTATCCTCTCCACTCCCAAATTCTGGAGGTACTCTGTGATGACCCTGGCTCTGTGGGGGAAAGCATTGTCAACATGGAAGACGGAGTTAGGTTGCAGATTCTAGGATGGGAAATTAAATCAGCACTCCAGAATTTCATTCCAATATGTCTATCAGTGATGTGCCATTCAGGTGCTGGTTATACATCTGTGGCTGACATACATCTGGCGGCACTTCAATCTCAAAACAAGCGTGAATACAACAGGAGAATATTGCATGGGATTTTGGCACATTTATTTAGGTACAACCCACACACTTAGCTGTGTTGTTCATTCCACAAATACAAAATCCTTACAAGTTACACCTCATTGTAAAAGTGACTAATCAGGCTTTCAAACAATAAATTATACAGTGCCAACTGGCATATTTAAAAGGGAGAAATAATTGACCAAACACAGATTTCCTTATATTTTGTGCTATGTTAGTATTTACCCACCTGGTAGTGCATGAGTGTGTTGAGTCTCTTCCAGTCGCCTTCTATCTTTGTTGTGATGTCCTCATCTTGCAGGACCACTCGAGCTGTTCTTCCCTGCCGCCACTCTGTAGGAAAAATAAAATCAATGGAACAAGTGACATTTTGTGCCATTTAATATCCTAATTGCCTTGCATACAGTATTTTGTTATGTCTAATGTGAATCTTTATGTTTACACTACCCTTAAGGTCATGTTATCCTTTTCTAATATGTTTACTCTTTAAAATGATGCTCGTTGTCAAGTGTAGCAGCCAAGATGTCAAAAAGACTGCTTCCTACCCTTGACAATTATAGATTGTTACTCTATGAGCAAAACACAAATGCCAGCATCTTCACTTAAGTTGCCCAAAGCAATGAAATGCATCCTGTCCAAATCCCTAACCTGTAAAAGCCCCTTAAGGTGTAAAACTACAAGCCCAAGGCAGTATCAGCCACTACCAACAAGGTGTCTTATTTACTCCCTTTGAAGGTGCTTGTCACCTGGATTTGTGCCACGTCATTCAGTGTTGGATGACATGTGGTGGGTGTAAGCCTAAGTGTAGGTGTGCTGTCAGAAAGGTTTAATGTCCGTGTTAGAGTGTTGCTCTGATTGGGGCTGGAAACAGGTAAAGGGAGGGGATAGAAATGAATGTGGAGCTCTTTGTTGATGTCAAACATCTCCAGTTGTCTGAGAGAACTTCCCTGACATGGCTGCTCCCAGCTAAATATCTACCATCTGTCATTATTCCAGCAGGATATGAGCCATTTTCATCAAGTTATTTTATATTAGGATTTATAAGACCGTATTATATTATACACTATAATAAAATGAGCCTTTCACAGTCTCACCTAGATCCATGTCTGTAGCTCGTGGTCGCTGTGAATAAGGCATGTTCTTGTATACTGCATCCAGGATCTTCTCCTTTACCTGGTTAATGGTGTCACAGTTGAGCACCTTGACAGGGATTTCTGGGCTGTTTTCATTGTCGGGGTTCACACAGCTCAACGTCTGGAGATGAAGAAGATGGTGGTGGAAGAAAGAGAGAGAGAAGCAGAGAAAGGTGCTCATGCGGAGGTTCTGTCATTACCTGCTCCCTACCAAACTGTCCTGGTGGAGAGCATCTTGGCTTGAAATGTAATTTCACACCTCCAGGATGTGGCTGTGCAGCTCTACCAGAAGCATTAAACAAGTAATGAGACACAGCCTCTCTCACTCTCCGACATGGCAATCAGAGACGTGTCATCCTGTCACTGGCTGACTCTGCTCTGCAGCTAAAGCTGGAGGGGGTACTTTTTCTGATGGAACCCAACCAGCTCAATTTTAATAGAAATGTAAAAGACGGAAGCATGCTGTGTGTATCTGTTGACTCTACACGACTGTTCTGATTAGCATGCACCAAACAGAATTTGGAAGACACAGTTTTTGGTATGGTATGTAACAGGTTGATCATATAAAGCTACCTGCTAAAGTTTTATTTCAGTTTTTGGATTTTTAGACCTTATCACATAGAGATGGGTCTACTTCAGTTGCAGAGGAAAACCGAAAACAAGGAAACTATAAATTTAAGAGTAAAGCCTAGATGTACCACCATCCATCTTGGGAACACAACAGCTTGGAAGCAAGTGCCAGCATTGTTCAGCTCAAAGAATCAGATTCATTGTTGGTACAGTGAAGGGTCATATCAACCATTATGAACTCTGAACTGTCTGTGCACCTACTGGAGCAGCTTACTGTTTTCATTTTGTGAAGAGCAAACACTGCACTGCAGAGGTTTCAGGGCTGTGCAACTTCTCAGAGAACCTAAGTTTCATGTGGAAGCATAGTGAATTAAGTTTCTACAAAAGTGTATTGAAGGAGAATTCAGGATCACCCGCTAGTTGCATCTTGTGTTTCACTTTGTACTTGTAGAAACTTTTACTGGAGACAGTTGGGACTGCAGCTAGGACAATACCCACCATGGGAATGTGAGCAAGTTGCACAACAATGTGGATAATTTAGGCCACAGCTGAAAAGTGAAATATCTTGCATTCTGCATTTAGCATCTAAGCAGTTTATTGCTACTAAAATGGGAATCGCTGTTTGCCCTGTAGCTCTATTCATTTGAGCTGTTCTAAGATATCTTGAGAAGAAGTCTTCTTTGGACCTGCCTCCAGCTTCTCTGACAAAGATCACTGCTCATTATTCACTGATTACAATGCCTAATTTTAATTACTTGATTATTTTAATCATTCATATTTGGCTGGGTAGTCAATAACATTTGTTTGTGATGTGATAAACTCACAACTCAATACAGTAGGCCTGTATTATTTTTGGTTTATTCAGATTTTAAAAGAACAGCTTATGTACTTTTGATACTTGAGTTGTGGAAATATCTTTTTGGGAAATTGTTGTGTTAATTTTACATAAGTTGAAGAATCAGTGGGCAGATAGAAAAGTGTATTGAAGCTGTTCTGGCTGGATGCCCATACCTTACTAAGAAATTGTAAGACATTTGTGTGGGGTTTCCCTTGAATTTGTCAGTCTTTAGTATCTGTATCTTTTCTGGGAATGAAACCTCAGTCATGGCAATGTGTGTACATGTGAATATGGTCTGAAAGTAAATGCATAAACTGAGGTAAGAGAGGAAACATGGCAGTTTACTGACTCAGCGAAGCAGCAGTGGAAATTAGAAAACACAAAGAAATAAAACAATGAATTCGGTCTTTTAAATAGATCAAACAAACATTCTGATGTTTATGCAAAAAAAATGAAACCAGCAATACTTAATGATGTACTGCAGCAACATTCTATGTTATATAATCTGCATTTGTTTTGAGGAAACTTTGTTTAGATCTTGATTATAATGGAAATGTTATGCAATGTAAGAGTATTTGTCTGCAGAGAAAAAGCATTCAAAGCATCATACCCAGCCTGAGACTATACCACAACTATGTGAATCTGACACAAGATGGCAAAAATTAATACAAACAAAACGTATAATTTTTTTTCTTATAAATTTCTTTGTGACTCACCAACGTCTTGTATTCAATCTGCTGGCGGATGAGTTTATCTTCACTGAGGGAATAGCGTGCCTCTCCTGTAATAGAATCTATGGGCCCCTTCTCCATTTGCTGTTTGATGGCACAGAACAGCATGAAGAGAGGTTCACCAGCACACTCCTATTTTTTTGGAAGAGAACCCGGGGATTGGATTGAAAGATGGGGGTGCAAGATGCAGAAAAGAATTGAAGTGAAGGAAAGAGATCATCATTTGTTAGCAGACACGATGAGACTTGGTAACTGGTGCATGACACGTTAAGTAAAATGGAGCTTTTATATCCCAAATGGGAGATATGTTTTACTTCACAGGTAACCATTATACCTCTGTGGTGTGCATTAAACACATCAATATTAGGCTGTTAAAATCATAGCTACAACACAAGCATACACAGCAGTCTATTTAAAAATCAATGCAAATCATTTTAAGGGGCAGCGCCATGCTACATCACACTGACACCTGTAGAAATGAGGTGGGAGAAAGGTTTCTTCTTACCTTGAGAAATTTGTGGAGTAAAAAGGCAAACCAATTTGTTAGCATCTTTTCTGCTACAGACTCTGTTCTGCAAGACAAAAAAAAAACCAAAAAAAAAACCAAACAAACAAAGAAAAAAAACACACTTAATTGTTTTCAAGAGATATCCCACAAAGAACCAGTGTTCTGATTATTCATCCTGGTTTTGGACCTCTAAGACCTTTTGGTTTCAGTACTCTGGCAGTACTGAAACCAAAAGATGTGACACTGCAGGTTACGAGACATAATATTCTCACTCAGCCCCTTGGTCTCAAAGGATATGCACTTAACTAAACTGTAAAGTAAGTGCTGCTAGTGCACAATATATTTGGGGCATGGCATAATTGTGCAGACAAAACTTGGCCTCTTCAGATCTCTCACTCTGTTTTTTGTAGTGTCTATGCTAAGCCACTTTACATGATTCAAATGGGAGGATTGAATGATTAGCTGTGTGTATCATGTCTGAATACACTATAAAATTGGATTAAATTTAAATTTTATCTAAAGCTTACAGCATTATAGACATGCTCTCTTTCTCCATAACCCTCTGTCTCTTCACTCTTTTTTTCGTCCTTACCTGTGTTTTATCCTGAACCTGTACTGACTCTTCTGTTGATGGGAAACTATTAAACTTGTGAATGGTTCTGCAAGAGCAGCATGTTTGTGTTAACAAGTTCTTGTTGTACCAGCTCCCAAGTGAACTCATCCTTATATTTAATGAGTTGGCTTCAGATTGAGAGGGCCCTCCTTTTTCCTCAAAAAAAAAAAAAAAAAAAAAAACTCATGAAACATTCATCAGGCTGGTCTCAGCTCTGGGAAAACAATCGGCAGATAACCAGAGGTGGAGGAAAGGGGGAAAGAAGCAAGAGAAAGGAGGAGAGGTGACGAGGGTAGAAACGTGAGCTACAGCTGAATGTTTCATGAAGGGCGAAGTGAAGATAAGTCAGACTGACAACAACTCTGCACTCACTCTTCCCCATTAGGTTCTCTTCCGCTGTCAGTCCCTCCCACTCTCTATCACTTTTAACACTCCTGTCTTTCACCTGTCTGCTCAGTCACTGCATTCTTCAGACTAGTAACCAATGTTTCATGTGGTTGCACAAAACCCAGCTGAAGAGAGGTGGCCTTTCTTTCACTGGCCTAGTTACTCAGCCATCAGTGTGGTAACTGGGCTGGAAAGAACAAAGCACGGAGGAATTATCTATGCCAAAAGATATGCAGTGTTGATCAGAGCTGGTAGATTTTGTTGGAGAAATGTTCTCTAGTTTAAATTTTTTCACCACAGAGGACAATATATGCAGTTTTACAATGAAACAAGGTAGTTTTATAGTAATTCTATAAACCTTACCTAAATTGTAAAATTATTTAAGTTTTTCTTCCTCTTTTCTACAAATACATTTGATATTGCATTGCTAAGCATGTCATTCTATGTCATGTTGATTGTTTTTAAATAAAAGCAAGCTAACACCCTATTCGACAATAGCAAACATAATCACAGTATAAAAAGATATTACTTAAGTAATCGACTGACACTATTGTTTAAAAATGCATGAGCAGCTTTATGCAATGCATCTTTTAGTGACATTGATTTACCTGCGGAGGAGTAGTTTGGGGTGGTTTTTGCTCTCCAGATTGCGCCCTATAAGGTCTGACAGCAGGTGTTTGAGGATGTCTGTGGCGTACTCTAGCCTCCCTTGCAGAGCAGTCATGATGAGTGAAGCAACGTAGCCACGGTCACGCATGGAGAACGAGCGCTGCATCTCCAGTGTACGGATGAATGTCAGCAGGAAAACCTTGTTATTCACCAGCTGAGCAAACTGCTTCAAGGCTTTCTCCACATTCGTCTGTCCGCTCCCTGGCACCTACACGCATCATGCATTTTTGCACACAGACAAAGATGCACATGCTTATTAATATTTGTTCAAGGATGATTCATAGCAGATGAAAACTGAATTGGATATACACAAAAATTCTTACACACCACCTTTAAAAGCAAAATGCAAAAACAGAAAAAATGATGTAGCTACAGGTTTGTTAATAGGGAACTAAGCCTGCACAAGTTATAACTTGTCTGTCCTCACCATGAAAATATGTCTCTTTTTTCTTTTTTTTCCTACGAAAATCTATAAATCATCTTTAACATTCCTACTAATGAAGAGTTTTACTCTGATGAAAAGGAAGTGCAATCAGAGGTTTTAATTTAGAGATCTTTGCTAATACATGTGATTGTGTGTTGATTAGACCAACCATAAATTGTAACACCAACCATTTTTGACCTTGAAAAAGTCTTTCCACTAAAATTTGAATTGCACGTGGATTTGCCATCAGATTTGATTAAATAGTGACAATTAAAAAGAAGACACCACTACCCGGAAGAGTATAAGCATTTTTCAGAAAATGCCCATGACTCATTAACATAGGATGGCAGTAAACTTATAGTACAACCTATTTATGCATTACATAGCTCATGTAGTGACCTTCAAACAAACTGGCCTCAAACTACAGTCTATAAAGTACAATTTATTCACACCGCTCTGTTTGACAGAAGTTTGAAAGCTCCTGTGAAAAAGCCAATATTAGTTAAGTTCTGACTATTTGATGCTTGAGGTCAAGATATTGAAACTGCATTAAACTGCTGCAGCTCTGCTTCTAAGGCTCCTCACCTCCAGCTCTCTGAGTACAGGATGGTCATCGATGCCAGGAAAGAGAACCCTCATGGCATAAGTGCGATAGTCCAGGAAGGGAATGCCAGCTCTGTCCAGATCACTGGTTAACTCGTTGATGTCCGTCTGTAACTCTGCAAAAGCTGCATATGGCAGAAGCGTCGTAAATATTTTTGCATGCACTAGTTTTGTCTTTAAATTACCGTCAGTATTTCCTAAAGAAGTGCAGTTGTAAAATGTAAAAAATGTAAAAAAAAAGTAGTAAAATGACAGTGCAACATATGTATATTATATTGCTTGTCTGTCAACCCCCCAAATGACACAAACAGAAACTTTAGTCTTGTGAAAACTTAACATCTTTGTAATCTTGAGGATTTTTTTTATTTGATTACAAAAAGAAATTAATTTACGGTTATAAAATGACATAAATGACCAAAGACTAAATTTTTACTTGTCTTTCAGTCAACCAAATATTTAGTAAATTGCCATTGAAAAAAAAAAATCTTGTTAATGAACTTATCACTTTCAGGTTAGTGCTCGACAGCTGGTGCTATAATGCAATCACAAGTTAAATGTCATCTTGGGAACGTGAGATTTAATGAGCAGGGTTTGTATGGTTTTTATGTCTCAGACTGTACTCACCCTCTTTACACTCAAGAGCCACTCTGGACTCCAGATTGTCCATCTGCATCTGCAGGCGCTTCAGAGTGAGGTCGTTCTCATGTGACTTCCGTCTGTAAGCCAGTAGAACGATGATGACGATGATGAGGAGCAGCCCTCCTCCAGCTGTTATACTGACGATAGCAGGGAGGGTGAGCAGGCTGTCTGATCGGATGTGAACTTCTCCTGGAGAGATGTGGAGTCCTCCTACTTGAACCTGCGCAGGCAAATTATTTAAAATATTTTTGAAAATGCTCAAATATGAATAAAGAAAAACAATTTGGACAAATGGGTTAAAATTAATTTAAAAAATGTCATTGAAAAAAAGTCTGCATAGCAAGGACATAAAATGTTACAGATTACAATTGCCTTTGAATAAACCAACCTCCGGGCGCACAAGCTTATGTTTCTTTTTCCAGCTCTCTTGTCATTATGCGCTTGTCAATAATTCTAGAGGACAATGTGCATAATAGGAAACCTACCAGAGCATGAGTGACAGACATTGACAGAAAGCCAGTGACTAACCAAAAGCCCGTGAGTGACCCACAAACACAGTGACGTAAAGACAAACAGTGACCTACAGAGAACGACCCACATTCACATAGACAGACTCACAAAAAGACAGAAAATGGGCAGATAATCGTGGCGTTTAGACTGACCATGACTTTATGCTGCCCAGTGAGGTTTGGTGGCTCACAGAGTAACTGAGTGTCAGACACTGTAAGAGAACAAGGTGTTTCTCCTATCAACACAGTGTAATTAAGCCTGGCTCCCCCAGATGCAGATGGCACCAGGTTACGGCCCTGCAACACAGTTAAAGAAGGAAATTTTCAGATTTTAAACAGCTTTTGGTGAGAATTCCAACCAAAAAAAAAAAGACAATAAGTGGTATAAGACAATAGATTAGGAATTCTATTTATTAACTATTTAGGACTTGGGCCTAATGGGAGTCTTTTGACACCACTTAAATTCTCAGTTTGTTGATTCGAATGTGAACAATTCAACTTCAATTAATAGTCAAGCTGAAAGCTACATTCCTGTAATCAACCAGCCCATAAAGAAAAAAATAGCAATCTGTGTCTGTGTTGCAATGTAAATGGTCACAGTCAGAATTGTGGAGAAAAGCTGCTGAATCATTTTCAAGCTTGCTTCAAACCTCCAACTTATATTTCATGCTGCTCCCTCATGACAATCAGAGCTAAAGGTTGAAGTTCCTTGAAGTGGCACATGGTGTATAGAGAGCAAATCAGATGGAAAAGAGTACGAACAGAACTGTTTTTTGTGATGGGAAGCATTTGATCACCTCTGGAGAACAGCACTGGACACAGAAGGAGCCAAATGTTTTGTCTATAATGATCTCATTTGTTTAATGTATAATATGGAAATAGTGTATGTGGCAGTACAGATGGAGTCAAGAGTTTTTGATCAGTGTAGCAACTTTGGGTGATTACAGTGATGTAAACAGGTTACAACTGGGATTACGCTCAAGAGTTTCTGGAAAACTGAATTGGTCAGCTTACTTTGAGAATGATGGGAGCTCCAGGTTTTTGCTCCAGAACACCTGTGAGGCTCAGGGGCTCCAGGTAGGGGTTGGGGTAGTAGACAAAGCCTGTGTTGTTATAAGTGAGCAGTGCTTGGACGTTGTTGAAGACAAAGCCAAACTCATCCACATGTTTTATCGTCTCCGCGTCAGTTGTGTACTCCGCCTTTAAGGAGGGGGCGAAGCAGCTGATTGTGCTTGTGTTCAGAACTTTGCACACCTGGAGAGGAATTGAATTAGATGTCCAAGTTACTTACAGTGACTGAGCATGCTATTATACATTATTGTTTTCATGTAAGGGCTTGCACCATTGCTCCAAATATATTTATAGAGTATATGAGAAAATATTGATTTAAATCTCCGTCAGAAATTTGTGAGTCTGAATGTTCTTGTAATTTCTTAGTTTCCTTCATGATACAATCATTGTTGAATTAGGTGATTAATTAACAGCTACTCTTTACTTTCCTAAATCAAGCAACTGCATTTTTGAAAACTTGACAGATTCAAACACTCATCTCGTTTCATGTTCCATGCGACATACAAGTGCTGTTGATTAATCCTTTTCAACATGTATAATTGTAAATACATTCACAATAAACTTTCATATCAAGACAATCACTTGATCACTTCTGTGTTTTCTGTAGTTGTTCAAAGCTCCTTTTAATACTGAGCTGTCCCTTTATACTTCACATGCTCCAGGCCTGGTTTTAGCCAGCTTCAGACAAATCTCAGGTTCCAAAGGGAGCTGTTTCAAGTCAATTAAGTGCTTATGTGATTCTAAATACTTTTAGGCAATCCAAGTTATGTTTTCAAGATATGCAAGATAAAGAGACTGCCTTCATTAAATACACCAGTGGCCTTGTTTCCCACAGTTCCTTCAGTAAAACGTTCGGCTTTAATCCTTTTATACTTCAGCACTGCCAGTGACACTGTGGAATATGTATTTTTAATGGACCTGCTCAGAGTTTAGGCTAGCATCAGTGACACACCCTTTAACTGGCTTAGGACTGCACCTCTAACACACACACACAACATTGTCCACTTTAAACAGTCAGTCAGTCAGTCAGTCAGTCAGTCACATGGCATTTCCTCTGGTAAAGGCATATGGTTCAGTCATTTCTCTTTCTGACATCTCATCAGTTACCCGTTTAGTATTGATTTCTGGGGGTTTCAGTCAGTGCAGACCTCAGGCAAATCCTTGACTGGTCAAAAACTTGGGGCTGAAGGTGTCTGGACTTCTGCCATCAGGGCCCCAACACTTTAATACAATCAATCACTTTGAAGCAACCTGCCTGAGCAGTTCAGTCAAGCAGAATCAACACCATAAATCACCCCCCTAAAACTGAATTCTTTCATGTCAGTATTTTAAAATGTCACTTTGGAATGAACTGCAGTGAATGCAGCCTCTTTCTAACCTCTACTTTTATGTTCAGCTTCGATTTTATAAGCACGGCTTTGAAAATGCATGCCTTGAAGATGTATATGTAAAAATAAAAAGGAAGCAAGTTTATCTTGAACAGAAAAAACACCAGTACAGAGAAGATTTATTTTTGTCTTTTTATCAGTTTGTCAGTCGAGCTTGTGTGTAGTAAATCAGGATTCATCTTACTCACATTGACAGATTCATGGCCGGCATATTTGACTCGAACCCGAGGTTCCTGAACTACATCCAGGTTTGTCCCAGTCACTGTTAGGGTGGTGTGTCCACTGTTTGAAGAAAAGAAATACATTTAATTCACAAAAATTATTGTGCAGATATGCACACACAAACACACTGCACTCCAGGTAGCCTGTGCATGAATGCAAACTGCCTTTCCACCATGATTTAATTAGAGCGGCGACCACAGAGAGACCAATCTTTTTCTGGAGAATCTGCATTAATACATGTTTGAAGAGGTATAGCTGGTAGCTTGCTTTTTGTTATTGGGCAGAAGAAGCAGATCAAACGAGGAACCAGCTGGCTGCTATTTTATATTCATCCATGACTGTGAGATTGGCATAGCATGAATACAGGTGCTGCTTGTTTACATATCTGTGCTAGATGTGATTAAAATAAACAACACATTCTAATCTTTACATAACCTGTGCTGCAGGGCTAACTTAGAAAAATGTACAAAAAAGGAAAGGAAGAAGAGAACATTTCTATTTTAAAAAAAACAACAACAAAAAAACTAAAAACAAAAACAAAACAAAACAAACAAACAAAAAAAAAAAACAACTGACCAGTCTAGCCAAGTAACAAAGTGCCAATCCCTTTTCTAACACTTCAAAGGCTACCTAAGCTTGTAGAGCCTCATGATAGAAATGCACATTTATGATGAGGGCCCTTGATTGCAGCTCAACAAAGCTCCTCCTGTCACTAGGCTGAGGGCCAGGGCTTCTCTCTGAAGTCTAATCTGCAGGGACGTAGTGTTGGGTAATCCCACCCGAAGCCAAATTAAGTGCCATCTTTTATTTAGAGGAGTGCAGGTAATGCACTCCTCAACTGTGATTCAAATGTTTATGCAGCAGATTAATTTGTTGGCATATAAAATTAGCAACATCAAACTAATTCAAGAGTATTCAAGAGAAAGGTATGATTAACAACTGTGCTATTTTAAAGATTTTAATTTGCTGTATTCTACATGTTTCAGAGAACTTGTTAAATCACAACACACCTCAATGACATCATGCCTTTTTCACAGAAACCATGGTGTTACTAGTTAACGCACAAATTTCCTGGCAAAGGATAGCCTCTGTTAAGCTGGAAACCATATATGGACTGGAGGAATTTTCAGAAACATTCAGTAACCTCTCCAGGAAATTAAGATACTGTTTATCTCTCTCTGTATGTCCATCCTTGGCCTACCTCTGCAACAGTTTTTCTAATCTAGTTTAGACTTGGAAGGTGTGCTGCTGGAGACTGGAGATTGTGCAGTGTCAGGTTTGGGGGAGTCTTTTTTTGTGACTCTTGTCTTGTTCTCTTAATTAGGGTTAGAGCAGTTTAATGTCTACGTTGGATGCCACAGACATGTATTCATATTGTTGTAGTTTTGTTGACAATATAAGAGGAAATTATCAGTTTTAAGGTCATAAATAAAGGGCTTGATGTGCCAGACCTCATTATGTTATACAGCACATAGATTTGCAGTTTGCATAGTTTCTATTTTATTTATAGAATAATCAGTAAAACTTGTACATGCAGAAATGAGGATGTACGCCTTCACATCTGCCTGATATCCAATCATCTAAGGACCTGGTTTGCAAAATCTGCTACATACAAGCTGCAATCTGAGATCACGTACTCTCCTGTTAGTTATCATAAGTTTCAAAGTGCCATCCCTGTAATGCCGATGACCAAGAGAGCAGAGCTCAAGATTTATCTGCTGCTTGGAAAGAAGAACCTTTTTCTTTGCAGGCCAATTCCAAGAAACAGTCTCTGAATTATACATGTCTGTAGACATTTTGAAAGCCATCACTGACACCATAAGAAGCGAAAGTAACTAGGTTTCTATTAACATTTTTTGATAAGCATTAGGAAGATGTGAATAAGTAAAGGTGAATGCTAAAAAAAAAAAAAAAAAAAAAAAAAAAGTGATGGTATAAACTCCCACTAATGCCCCAAAAAGTTTAGATGCCCACTTGAATTGGATTTTGCCTGTTTTGAGGAAGACTTGATTGCAAGCCACTTCTGACCTGGCATTAATTAAAATGACATGACTCACCAGCTGTTTCTACTCTGAACTGGCAAAAACAAACAAACAAACAAAAAAGCTTCACGTGACTGGCCAGCATATTTCCAGATGTGGATTATAATTCCAGATACCCCCATAGACTGAAATAAAAAGAACTCTCTGTGTTTACCTTTTGTTAATGTGGATGTCCTCTGCAGTTTTTTTTAACTTCTACTGTATTGCAGCCAATGGCAATACAGCATATACTGTATATATACAGCAAATCAACTCCAGTTAGCCAGACATCATCTTAATTCTTTTGCTAAATGTTACCTGGTAATGCTCCAGAGGGGCTCAATGCGTTGGACTGTGGGGTCTTCGATATACTCAAAGGCTAGACTTCCAGGAACTTTGGCCCGGTCGACTGTCAAGCTTACTTGCACTGGTCCTGCTCCCGTTACCGATGGAGCAGAGAAGCACACAATCTCTGACATGGTCCTCCTGGTGGCAGTACCAAAAGAGGGATTTATTCCTGCTTTAAATTGTGACTACCTACTCGCTGCCTCAGTGGCAAGTTCCTGACATCATGTAGTTATGAACCATACATGAGGGTAGAGGATTCATTATAGTCTGTCCCATCTCCTCCTTGTTACAGACACATTAGGGATAAAAGCTGTAATTAGAAGGTGCTCCAGCTAATGGCTTCGTTGCCTCACCTGCCTGACTGCTACCATGGTAGCCATGTTGGACTTTAAATAGATGTCTATAAATACACAAAGAAGGAAATCTGCTGCTGTGAGCTTCATCACCTCTCCACCAATCATTAATTAATCCTTTTAATTAAACATACACTTTTTTCTTTTTTTTTTACATTAAGTGGTCCCACACTGTGCTTGAAGTTAGAAATGATTAATTCTTTAAAAATACTCTGTATATTGTAATGTTAAAGAATGTAAGAATAAGTTAAATAATTTCAGATTTTGAAGAACATCTGGAGACCATACTACCATCAGACTCACCTATACAGCTCACAGGTCTGATTTCCAAAGTAAACATTAACAGTGCTGCCAGCGCCTAGATTCTCTCCGACAATGGTGACCTTGGTGCCCCCAGACTCAGGTCCTCTGCCCGGGGTCAGGGCCAACGTAGTAGGGATCTTTAGAGAGCAAAAATTCATTCGTTAAACATTTAAACACAAATTAAAGCATGTGTTCTGATTCTGTTTTTCAACTTCAGTTCAATATGCTATCATATAACTAAAAAGTTAACCCATCTGGCATTATACTTTTGATCTACACCAAACAGGTTAGCTTTCAGTCATGTGATTAGCCTTAATCATTACAATGTTTCTGTCAGAGCAAACTGACAAATGCATCACAATTCAGTGTCACAATTACCACAAAGGAGTAGAGCTGGGAGGACTGTGCACGTAGCTCTGGTCTGCATTCGCCAACACACAGCTTAACTGGACCTGGTGTACTTTCTTCTGGAGCAGCAGCCATCTCACAGACAATCCTATTTACAGCAAAATACACTCCACATGAATGAGGGTTCTCAAAAACATGAGAATTGGGTATATTAATAAAAACAATGTCCAAGTATACGCATGCAAAAACATCACTGCGCTGTAGCACATATGTTACGAGCTTCACTGGTGGAAAATGGCCTCTTCAGGCCGCTGTGATTGAAGCAGACTTTCATAGAAGTTGTGGGTCAATACAGAGGGTCATCTTTCTTCCTAATGGGAAACCTATAACAGCAATATAACTCAAATGATAAACTACACCACTCCCCATCTCCTGCACGGTTGCCACCCACCATTACCTCCGGTTGCCATGACAGCATAGAGGTTT
Organism: Melanotaenia boesemani; assembly: GCF_017639745.1. Classification (NCBI taxonomy): domain Eukaryota; kingdom Metazoa; phylum Chordata; class Actinopteri; order Atheriniformes; family Melanotaeniidae; genus Melanotaenia; species Melanotaenia boesemani. The sequence continues at coordinate 18,975,595 of NC_055684.1, read as the reverse complement.
CTTCAATAAATCACTATTGTCTGTCAGGTCAATAAGATAAAGTACACCATGAATAAGTCATTATAGCAACTGACCCCATGCTGAAATTAATGGTTGTAACAGCAGTAATGCCATGTTTTAAAGCACCGTGTGAGTCAAATGAATGGTCCTGCTGAATTCATGGCTATGCGCAAGAAATTCACACCCCAGTACAATGAGAGATCCCAATGAATCGTCCCTGTTCAATCCTCCTGTTTATAGATCACGTGAATTGTTCCTTCCTTTTTTTTCTTTCTTTTTGTTTTTTCACAAGGATAAAAATAAAGTCCCTGTAGCCTGAGCCCAATCGCATTACATGGCTGTGAGAGAAACACATGGCTAACAGATTGTCCCCCCAGTCAGCGACATGCAGCGCATTTCAATTACAGCTGTTCCGACAGCCTCATAACGACAACGGCACAGAGACCGTCTGTCTCTTGCTTCGGCTCTGACTACAACAGAGTAATGCAAAGCCCCATTCAGTCCTACAACCTGCTATCCTGCTTATACTTGGACCACTCAACTGTTTTAGTGTCGTGGTGGGAGAAAACAAAATTGCATGCATTTCTTTTTCTTGTGTATGTGTGTGTGTTTGCTTGTGTACAGAATGTCTGTGTAAGTTACAGTATGGGTTCATGGGGATTGGGGCAGTGGATGGGAGGAGTTTCTCTTACTGCTCTGCAGTGATGTAGCCCTCCTCCTGTGGGGTGCATTGCACTCCTGCCACTTCCACATTATCCTCCAGCTCAGAGAAAGACAGACCCAGGTTCAGGCCCTGGATAGTGACAAGTGTTCCCCCCTCCAGAGGCCCTGCCACTGGGCTTACCTATATAGAAAAGAGAAGGAAATTACAGTAAGGTAAAATAAGATTTGCTATGTGGTACGATATCTGATAAAACCATTGACTATTTACCATAATATAATGATAAAACCTTCTGTGTATTTATGTGTTTTGATAAGTAATTTTATTCAACATGATAATAAATGGTGTCGATCAGTGTTTCTCGGTCCTGGTCCTCGGGACCCACTACCCTGCATGTTTTAGAGGTAACCTCACTTTAACAAAAGTAGGGTGCATTAAACAAATGGCTCATTAACAGGCTTGCAAAGAACTTAATGAGGAAGTTTATTAATCTGAATGAGGTGTGTTGGAGTTGGAACACATCTGAAACACGCAGGGCAGTGGGCCCTGAGGAACTGGACTGAGAAACACTGGTATAGACAACCTCAATTTTCTTTCAAAACACTAACAGATGGATACTTTAGTCTAGAAACTGTCTCTCAGAATGAAAAATGATCAAATTAGATCTAAAACCTTATAACACATTTTATTGGAAAAATAATTTATTATAGGAAGGAAATATTGCTAAATGACTTTCAAATAGAATGTTTTATTTTCTATAAAAAAAGGCCTTAACATCTGCTGCTAATTGAAAATAAACTTTAATGAATTATTCAGTGAATAGCAAAGCCTTAAGAAGTCCAATTGCGGTACTTTCCAGGGCAAAGCTAACCATCCCAGTAGGGTACATTCTAACCTACAGAGCAGAACAGGCGCAATGCTGGGGCAACTCTGCCTTCACTCCCGAGTTGATTCATTCTACTGCAGCTCCTTCAGAAACACTAATAATGTGACAGGGACATCAAAGGCTCCTGGCTCTTTGAAGTGGAAGAGCCTTGCATCTCTGTGCCTGACCCACTGTGCCTCATTCAAGAGAATGAACAGGAGTTTGGGACATAAAAGATCCATCACCTTCTTCTAAACAGACTGAATTCGTTTAGCTGTCAAGCACTTAAGCTATTCAGCTGGCATGGAACAAAATGGCAGACAGTCTCAGGTAAACAGACACTTGGCTGGGAAATTGGAAGTTGGCCAAAGATAAAATAAGTGTTCGTCGTTGATATTTACAACCTGGGGTAATGTGTATATCTGACATTGCATGCTTTTCTGATAGGGGAGAACAGACAAAGGAATAGCTTTGTGATCTTGCACCATTTGATTTTAAGCTTTATTTGACAAAATTATTGAAGTCTTTAGTGTTAAGATTTTTCTTTATTTTATATTTTCAAAAAATCTTGTATATACACATTAAAACATCATCTGGCAGTCCTATTTTAGGGTTTTTTCTCCTGAACTGTCTATTTCCATGTTTCTTTGCCTCCACCTCCTCTCTTGAAAATAGCAAGTAGTCAGTAAATTAGCCACTATAACAACCTGGTTCACCTTAGTGAATTTGGCTGTTTAACGGCAACAGACCACCATCATCTTTCTGACTTTTGGAACAAAAATTGCTGCAATAATTTTTCCCCTCATCTTAGGAAACACTATCAGAGAAATAAACTAGAATTATGCTTTTCTAGAGCAGATCGGTTAAAAGCATTGATGTAAGAAAATTGATAGTATGATGAAATGTTTCGCAATATGTTTCACTACATGGGTGAAGAATGTGACATCTTGTCTTTGCATGCATATAAACACTCAATTTTGTGGCTCAACTGAATGTTTTGGAGACAATGGTCTGAAACTGCAACAACAGACCTCAGTAATGCGTGGGTTGGTACACTTGACATTCCTAGTAGAAAGATCCAGCCAGCGGCTAGCATACGGGGAAATGGGAGGACAGTGTTGCTTCATGGTGCATCGACCCTCAGCGCTACACCATCCACACTGGAACTTCCTGTCTGCCCTCAGACACATGCCACAGCTGTCCCGCTGGGCACTGCATTTGTACAGGTGCACTGCAGGTTAAGACATGACAAGATTAACTTATTTTGGTCACAACATATGAGGACTATTTTACAGAAACCTATAACTATAATTCATTCTAAATTGAACAAATTTAAAAGTCATTAATCATAAAACATACCTAAGCAGCTTGAATTCAAAATGATTTCCAATAAAAAAAAATTTAAAAAAAGACTTTTATCTTGTGTGTTTAATAAAATGATAGCATGGATATTTTTGTATATGGAATGATGTTGAAGTAATTCAGTGAACTTCTCTGTGAGAGTATTCTTCTTTACCTTTTTCTCCATGTAAGCTTGTTAGTACTTTAGAAAGTTACTTTCTATGGGTATCCTGTATGTGTTCCAATCAATGGCCATAAAGTGTATGAAGTATTCTTGAAGACTGTATGTAATTGTTTTTAATGTAAACCCTACAGTGACAACAGACAAACACCATCTCTTGCATGATCACTGAAAAAAATATCACAGCTTGTTGTAGAGCTAAACTGGGAAAATGCTAAAGTTCACCATTTACTCTTCTTGGTGCACAAGTGATTGGGTGCTCTTTGATGAAATTCCCTGCTATTGTGAACTTTCTCTCAAGGGCCTTTGGGAGCCATAAAGTGCCCTCTATAAACTATCTATCCCCTGTGGATTGAGTGCTTTACACTCCTCTGGTTTGGCAGTGATGGATGGCAGAGGCACCTTTAATCTTCTCAGGATTGTCGATGATGAAGTTGCCGTTCCATACGATGGAGAGGTCCACTGCCAGGTCACTGATCTTCACACCCTCATACATGTACTAGAAAAGCAGCAACAGAGATTGAGAGAGTGTTCAGAAAGTGGAAACAGGGACGGAGAAGTCAAAGAGAGACAGAGGACGGAGTATATAAAAAGATACAGAGAGAGACGGATTGAGGAAAATGAGAGGATGAAAGGGCGGCAGAGAGACGAGGCTTTTAACCATCTGTCATTTTCTGCCACGGTTGTCTGCTCCTCTCCTCTTTGACATGTAGGGACGCAAACCCCGGCTGGGGTGACCAATCACCCACATCTGAGGAAAATGGCCTTTTCATATACTGCCACAGTGTAGCAAGATATGGAGTGCACTGAAATTTAACCTGTGATTTGCATTATGTTAAAAGAAAAAAAATCCCAAGGAATCTTATGTGTTCCTAAAATTTATTTGACAAAATCCAGTTTATGAGATAAGGTCATGGTTTCCATCATTTTTACTGAAACCACGCATCAATTTTCCTTTCCCTTCTTGTCTTCCCATCCTCAAACCTAACACAAATGCTTAGCATTTTTCCTTAACACTTCTTCATTTCCCTGTCTTTGCTTTCTCCTCATGCTGCGCACCTCAGGCTGTATTCATGATGCTGATGCACCCTACGCAACTGGCCTACACAGCTTCCAGGCTATCTGCCTCATTTGACAGCTGTGAGATTCCCGCTGAGAGTGTTTGAGGTCATACCGAGCTGTTCTGGCATTGCACACTGGTGCTGTTGAAGCGCAGCGCCGTGACACGGTGGCTGACACCCTGTACGTTAACCACACACTCGTAGCCCCGCTGGCCTGACTGTGGCTGGGGAAGGTTTCGGGCCCTCAGGGTGATGGGTCGGACCTCGCCAGCAGGAATGAGAACTTCTCCAGAGTTAAGGAGCTGAGGGCAATCCTGTAAAGTAAAAAAAACACAAAAAAACAACAACAAAAAAATAAATAAATAAAAGAAACATACCCACATATTATAATGACTCTTTAATGCATTAACCCTATTAATACCCATACATAATGCCTGGGATTTACATAACATGCTCTCTGTATTTGTCTTTGTTATTATGTGCATGTGTCTGCCTGTACTCTATTACATAAACATGGAAGACTAATGTAGCACAGGGATTAATACTGCAAAGGGGGCAAATGGATCCACAGTCCAAATATTATTTGCCGACACATACTCCGCGTTGTATTACAAAAGAACTACATGAAAGAGTAAAAGACCATGTCTCATTGCAGTTATTTCACTATTGTGTGTACATTTTATTCATACCCTCCCATTAAAAAAGGAAAAAACACAGCTATCACTGAAATAAGTTGAAATTGACACGTTATAATAATTTAAAAAAAATAATGAAAATCACGATAATGCTTTTGATTTGTGGTTCAATAGAAAAAAAAACATATACATATATATATATATATATATATAAAAAAGCAAATAAACATGATAAACTAATATAGTTTATGTCACTTGTAAACTAATATTTTGTTGAACAATCCTTCGAGGCAATCACTGCAATCAAGTTTTTTCTTACTCTTAATCAGACTTCTGCACTTGTTTACAAGTATTTGGCTCACTACTCATCAGCAATGTGCTCTAATTTGTCCGCGACACTTTTGTTTGTTTTGTACCATTTACCATTTTATTATTCTTTTCAACTCAATCAAATTTAAAACAATGTCTCGTTTTACTAAATCATAATTTAGCAAATTTTTATTTATTATTACGTCATTCTTCATTCTGCAGTTATTTGAGTGACTATTGTGAATTTAGCCTTTTCTTTAAGAAAGTTCTTTAATGGAAGGGTGTGAATACATTTGAGGATGACTGTATATACAGTACTATATATATTGTAGGAGTGTCACAAAAATATTAATCTGGAAAAGAATAAGAAAACAAATTAGGAAGAATATTTTTACAAATGCATAAAACAAACCATGAAAAAATAATTAGATAATGAAAGTGTTGCCTACAAAGTGAATTTTCAAAACTTTAAAAACTTCAGAGTTTTTATTTAATCCAGTAAAATTTCTTAATATCTCTAGGATGGATTAGAAAAATATTTTGTGAGCATATTTAGATGGAATTTCACTGATGGTTTTTTCTCGTGACATTGACCCACTCACCTATAACCCCATGATGTTCATAGTGTTGGTTCTAGGTTAACATTTTCTATTAACTATGGATGAACCTCCTTAAAACTTGGAATATTTTTCCTGATGTTATATAACTTTCATGATGCTCAGCTTTAATCTTTCAACAGCATTTATGACCAGTACTTTGGTTTATTACTAAGCACTTAGATAATTAATCACATTCTCTGCAGCCTTTTCTTTTTTTAGTATGCATGATCATATGTTTACATTTTATCACACTAGAAAGTCAAACCCAAATGATCTGTTAATCATTTAATATAGAAATACTGTTATTACTTTTTGATTTCCTTAAACATCTGTATTGGTAGGGCTTTCCTAAAAACTAAAATGGTGATAATTGTATGTTTGCCATCAACATGTTAGCATAGGTATTATTATGATATTGGTGTGCTGACATTAGCTTGCAGATCGAATCATTTCTGTCCCTATATGCACTTTTAATTATGTTGATTTTTTATATTAAAGCTATGTTTTCTGTGCCTTTAAGGCAACTGTGTCACATAACATTTGATAAATGGTGCTCTTAATAGCTAAAGAAGGTTAATGCTACTGTACCTCTGATGCGTTGACTCTACCCTCCTGAAAAGAGCAGCTGCTTGGGTCGTGAGTGCACAGGTTTCGGTATTTACACCAATGGCAGCGAAAAGTGCTGTTTACACAGGACAGACACCTGCAGGAGGAAAGAGCTGCATTACTACATAGAATTGCAACATTTTACCACCAGTATCTTCACATTTTCTGCATTCACACGGCGTGTTCAACTCCTAAACATCCCCAGAAGCATATAGACTGGTAGAGGATTGTAACTTCTTTAATTTATCTTCACATTATATATATATATACATATATATATATATATATATATACATATATATATATATATATATATATATATATATATATATATATATATATATATACAACTAAAACATGCTAAAGCAATTTAAAACTGGTAACAGTATAACATAAAAATATGTATTATCAAACATTAGCGCTGTCATTATACAGTAACATTACTTAGTTTTTAATATGCCTTGTATAACATTGTGGGGTTCTATTTTTTCTATTTTTTCTGTTGTGAAACTTCCTTTCTAAATCTGGATTAAGTCTAAAAATAAATAAATGAAAAAAAAAATCTGGGTTAAAAGTACAACTAAGTACTAGAAGGGTAGAGTTGTGTAACATCTTTGGGTCTGATTTAGTTGTCTACCACCAGCGGTCCATTATTGATTAAAATTGTTCTTAATAAACCTCATTTGACTCAATTTAATTACTTTTAGTCAATGAATATGAAGGCAGTGGTGATACAACAGCAGTGACTGATGCACATCTGTTGATATACCAACATGGGATGTGGAGATAATAAAACCGAAAATGTCCTCTATTCTTTTGGAAGGTGGGGACACTACTGTGCACTATTCACTGTCTGTATTCTGAATTCAAAAATAAAATATTTAATTAGCTATAACTGCAAAAAGAAGCCATAAAACCTCAGATACTGCAGCTCAAAACGAGCAACAAATGCCAATAAGTGAAGCATAATTAAATTCTGATATTAATTGGCTGCCCTAGGCCAGTATGGACATAAAAATGTGTGATATTGTGTGTATAGAAAGAATTTGGGGGATTGAGTATTAATAGTACTAGACTGGCAGTGTGCTGCAAACACTGGATAATTAATTACAGAGGGTGATGTGATGCTGAGGTGATGGTGGTGGTGGGGGATGCAGGGAAAGAGATGCTAGGTTAGGAGCATGTTTGGTCTGAAATATTAATCACAAGAGTACAAAGGGTCACCCCGCAGCTAATGGAGGCCATATTGGTGTGGAGCAGATGTGATGAGCTTCCAACTGTTTCTCTCTAATAACTTAATGTGGTTATATTGTGGAATTTGTGTTTCAGTCAAAGTCTATTGTGAATAAATGGCTTTTGTATCCACAGTGAGCTAATTTCCTGGGTCTGGTTATGAATGCTCTATCCAAAATATCCTGTCCTTCAGTGAACTTATTGTATATTTCTGAATCCAGTCCTGGCTTCACTGGAATTCATGCCACAGTTAAACTTTTGTAAATTATGATAAGGAAATCAGTTTAATCTTAGTAACAACTCAAGAAAGACAGGAAATCACTTCCTGCCAGCTTTTGTTGCCCGACTCACTTCAAGTAGAATAAAAAGAATTGTAATAAAGGTCTTTGAAATACCTTTTTTAACATTGTGTGATTTGAATTGTTTGGAGAATTTTAACTGTCTCATGTTTCTGTAAAATTTAGAAAAATACCTTGTTTGAAGGATGTCTTTTAAAGCCAACAAATAGCACTAATTGACATTCACGCTAATAAGATCCTCCGCTGTAGCTGTTTGTAATTGTTATTCACAAAGAGAGACTCTCGTGTTAGTTTACTGTTATGATTAATACAGTTGACATTTGCAAAATGGCTTAAAGTCAAAACAGCTTCCCTGTCCAGTTAGAGAGCTTATATTGGTTGGCATTTAAATAAAGTGCTCATTAATTTACACAATTTTACCCACCCGTAAGCCACCAGGGAAAGGACAAAAATAGCGAGCATCTTTTGTCTCACATGCATGTTTCTTTGGCAGGGTCCCTTGAGACAAAGTTAGGTCAAAAGGGGATATTTGAGTGTAATGCTCATCTATTTAGTGGCCTTTGGAGAATGCCAGCCGACAGGAAGCTGCATCCAGGTGTGAATATGAATGAGGGTTGCAACGAATGAAAATAGGTTATTGTATTATAATGAAACAATAATTTAGTTAATTCAGCAATTATTCTGTCTGAATGAGTCTACTAGTGCTTTCCCCTACAAATTCCTCGTGTCTATACCAGTCATTTTAAATGTATTTGGCAGTGAGCAAATGGTAATAAAATCTTTTTATTAGTGCACACTCTTGGGTATCTTTGTCAACTACAGCTGGTGTCTTTGCCAAATACAGACGTTAGCTCAAATTAAAATGTGAGGAAGGAAACTTTAAGGAAAAAGCAAAGTTGTGTGAAGTCTAAACATTGTTTAAGACACATATCAGCAAACCGTAATCTGTTTCCTCCTGACCTTTTGTTTCACCTGACAGGCTGCCTGTCTCATGCTTGACTGAGTGACAAGGTACTGAAGTTGGTGATCTAGCCAGTAAAAATAAAAAGGGATTGTGTGAATGTGTTCTTAAGTCCTTTGGAGCATAACTACAGCAAAGCAATTAGAAAAAAAAGTATTTTTCTATCTGATTTTCATCATTGTTTTGTGACTTGAGTCACACAGCTCACGATGCCTGAAGACTTAACACTTGAACACATCTACTAGGAGATTCAGAGAGGATGGGCCACGTTGGGAGTTTTGTGTTTACAAATAGTCATGAGAATTGGTATTTTTGCATGCCTGTTAGCCTAATAAAGTAATAAGTATATGCTGTTGCAGAGCTGTGAAGTTTTATACCACAAACGGTATGTACTAGATAAGCCCAGCCCAGTGGGAGAAAGGGCATTACTAGCGGCCTTACTTTTTTCTGTAACGGGTAATCTAACCAATTACTTTTTCCATTATTACAACACCGTTACCATTACTGACAATAAGACGTTACTGTCAGCGTTTTACTTTTGTAAGATGAGATTCATTTTTGTTTCGAGTAAATATAAGTTTCACATCTGTTCAGACTAAATTGTGCTACTGCTATAGTGGAGAGGAGGCGGAGTGATACGGTTGTAACTGGAGAAGAAGAGTTGCCATGTTCTGTTGACCGGGTGCAAGCTAAGAATAAAGCAGCATAATATGTTTAGTCGGATCTAATGTTTCATTTTGAATGAATGAACATACAGATGAATTTGAATATCTTTTAAAGGGAATTTTTTTAACATTAAAAACAAGCAACAAAAGAATTACTTTTCTGAGTAATTACCTAGTTTTATAATGCTAAAACGCTGTTACTTTTTGCAAAAAGTACAATGTAATGTAATTAATTACTTTTTGTAAGTATAGTGCCCAACGCGTTCTACGCAGCAGAGAGGTAGTGGTGGAAATTCTGAGCTGAGATGTACTAAAAGGCAGGAGCAGTGTTTGTCTAGACTCGACAGCAACTGCTCTTATTACTTTAAGTGCAATAAAACCCCTCGCAAGAGAGAACTTTAACACACCAACTGCTGAAAAAGTTTAAACCATTTAGAGAAGCCAGAACTGAAACTACTTCCACTTACTGCAGATATGTTTTACACAGCTAGAGGTCACTTTTTAAGCTCATATAAAGTGTTCTGGCAGTATGTCATAAGAAAAGTCCTGACTCTAAGGATTATTGCCATAATGCATCAATAAATGTACTGCAAATGTGTATTGTGAGTATTGGATGGGTACTTCTATTTCTGTTATTAGTAAGAATGGAGTTAGAGGAAAAAGTAACATATGTCAGTGATGCACATATTAACTCATGTCTGATTTACTGAATGGTATTACTTAAAAGTCCCCAAGAAGAGGCTAACAGAGCTTGAATGCTGTTTCCTGTAAAAAAAAAAAAAAAAAAAGAGAGGCTAAGATTTAGTTGAGCTTGTTGAGGTTATAGTGATTGAGAATAGACGTGAAATTTCAGTGTTCCACTGAATGCAAAATTAGCACATGTTCTGAATGCAAAATGACTCATCAAGATTTATTAAATAATTTTCTAGGGAATTCTACTAAAATGCCATTTTTGGTAGAACAAAACAACAAATCAGCAATGCTACATTTTATATGTGCAAAAAATGTTTAAGGGTCCACAAATTCAGCAAGATTTAGCTTAAGATGAGATAAAACAGTCAAAAGCAGCAAGTTCTGAAACTGTGAAGCAGTATATGAGGAATTTGACCAGAATAAACAGTTAAGTCAATTTTCTCTAAATGTTGGTGACTATAAGAAGAAAAAGAATTTCTCTTACAGATCAAAATGTAAATAAAATGGTTAACCCAGAGGCTGCATTTAAGGGAAGAGCAACAGAACAGAGCACAAAAGGTTTTCTATTTAAGTTCCAGGGTTAAAACAATCTTAGACATAAATCCTTTACAAAAGAAGCACATGTAACAAAGAATTCAGGATTAATTCTAGTACTGTTTTTGTACTTGAAAAAGCTGTTAGTTGTATTCAAATCTATAAGAAGTAAGCCCACAAACTGCCACTTAAAGCAAAGTTGAAATAAACAGGCCATGACAAATGCATCATGTTGATTTAAATGAAACCTGACAGATAAATTGAACTCAGAGGTTATCCAACAGTGCAATCTTAAGAGGGGTTGCAAGCATCAGTACATCATTGCCCTAAATTAAGTTGTGCTCATCCATCTATTGAACAAATCAAAGGATGAGAGGGGGGGCAGCTGCACTCACATTTGATGTGTGCTGCAGTTGTAGAACTTCACCTCTGTGCTGGCAATCATTTGACCTGTCTCCTTTGAATTGAGACGCAGCTCTACGCCAGCCCAGTCTGAAAAAGAGTGGGCAAAGAGAAAGCATGGTTAGCAAAAGGGTGGCAAGAGAGAATGGAAAATTTGTCAGAATTTATGAGTCAAACAAAAAAAAAAAAAAAAAAAAAAAAAGATAAAGACTGAAGGAGAGACAAAGAAGGATGGAGGAAAGAATCAAAACAATGAGTGCCAAAAAGAGGTCAAAATGAAAAAAAATGTTAATACTTTTATCATATTCTTGTGAAGAGCCACCTGTCGTCTGTGTTCGAAGGGCATACTGCTGTTGCCATAAGAAAACCTTCTCTCAGAAACTTCAAATAAGTGTGTAAAGTATATACTCCAAGGACATTTTACTGCTTTTCGTACTTAACAAATAAACAAATCTAAGACAGCTTTTTTAGAATCTAAATTGGTATTCAGCTCTTTTCTCCTAATATTCGCATCAACCTTATTTTGTCAAGTTTTCTACCTTTCAGCTTCAGACCTTACAGTATATCTGTACTCACCTTGATCCTGTGGTATCTGAGGGACCTCCTTCCCGGCTGGGGAAAGACACATAACTCTGTTCCCATTGACGTGACCCTCTGCTTGAGCCTGCTGCCCGAATGAACAGGTAATTCCAGCAGAAAGATCTGGAACATTGTGCACCTCCAACAGGAGCTAATAAAGCAAAAAGGGAAAAGTGAACATTATGCTATTAGCAATAAATGTAAAAAATTATTATAACATATTATACAGTAATTTCATAACTTAACTTTCTTGATGAGAAAATATAAAGTCAGTATATTAGACTATTTGTCTAGTGAATATACAAGCAGTGCCTGAATAGCTCAGCTTAACACAGCCCAGAAAAAGGGGGGGAAATGTGGGTGTTTTACAATAGTTGTGCTAAGTTTTACAAACAAACACCTGGCACTAGATTAGTATTTGCCAAGCATCACATTCATTCTTCCATCCCCCATGAGTTTATTTAAACAGAAATAAATAAATACTGTGGTGTCCCACAGGGAGAGTCACCCTTCTGTCTGACTTCACCCCACAGAAAACTAATCTCTCCCAAGCCTACACTTACTGTACATGTGGTTGTACAGGGCTACTTACAGTGATTGCTCATAAACACTGGCATTGTGAGTGGAGTGACAGTGCAGTGATTGGTGAAATGATAAGCAGACTCACAGGGACACTATGTGCTGATACAGCGATGCTGTCTGGGTGAGCAATAACCTTCACACAGCGGTCAATGTCCGTCGCAAAACGGAAGCTCTCCTCCGCCCGCAGACACCGATCTCTCCTCGAACACCTGTGGAAGAATGGTGCTTGATTAAAAAAATGTGTTAAACAGTGCAGCTAGTTTGGTCTTAAAGGGGTATTTTTCTTTTGTTTTTTTTTATTTGTTTACAATGCTTTATCTGTATACCACGTTTCTAGTAAGACATCCCCACAGCTATAAGATGCATTGCTATGTGTCAAGAGGATGGATATCTATGAAATAAGTGTTGGATCAGTAATTGCATAACAGCATGCTGACATAAGCATGTATGCTGCTTAATCAAAACTTCACAGAGCTGCTAGCAGGGCTGTGGACGCTGATCAGCATGCAAATGAGGCTAGCAATGTCAAAATCAAAGTTTACACGAAACCCACATACTGCTTCATCTTAAAAAGTATTAATATATATATATATATATATATGTTTAATTTAAGATATATTATCTTGCTTAAAATTATTTCTTAAGCTTTTAAATACCTTTTTAAAATAACCACGTTCTAGGATAATTCGTAATAATGAGACTTTTTCACTTTCTTTTAATTCTGCAGAGTAAATAAGTGCACAAAAGCAGAATAGGCTTCAACCTCTGGATTTCACAGCGTAATTAAAAGTAAGAAGTGAGAAGGGTGGCTGCACATGATAACTTTTGGGTGATCTTAGAAAAGATAAGAGCAGTGCAGAAGTATATTTGAAGTCCTGACTGAGAATGGAAAGTACTTTCAAATCATGGGATTTTTGATTAATTTTAGAAAAGCGAAAGCGATTATTTTCATTGCAGCTGTACTGATGATGATGTTTTTTTGTTTCTTTTTTAAAAAAAAAGCATTTTAGAAATTTCATCTGTCATTTTCAAATAGTAAAAGGCTGTTAAAAAATCAAAAACAAAACTCAAGTCTGTGCTGTGAGGTGTAAATGTAGTAGGAAACTATATACCATTGTCTTTTCTCTTTGACTATCTAATGGGCACAGTGAGGGGAGACGGTGCTTAATATAGGCTGAGATGCTGCTGAGGGGGTGGCACCTCCTGAGAGAGCTCAAAGAACCCTGAGACCTCTGCTGTAATTACAGCTCAATACAAAGGCGGATTGGAAAGGCAGTGGCAGCTGTTGCTAGCTTGGCTTCTTGAGACGGCCCATCGCTACGGGAGTATAGACGGTCACCTTCTGACTGCACATCAGCTGAAGTGCCTTAGAAAAAAAGGCATCTTTTATCTCTGACTGTCTTTCATTGCCTTTTCCATTCACTGTGTTTTGTCTGATCTAATCATTTGTTCCCCTTTTCCTTCAAGCTTTTTGCATGTTCACAAACGGTGGGAAAGAGAAATCCTGAAAGCTGTCAACATGACACTGTGAGAGTCATTCAGAGTTTAAAAAGGGACCCCAATCTGGATTTAATAAGACAGAAAAACAAAGCAGCTTCACTCTACAGTGTGAAGGATCATGATTCTTTCTGAGTTACTGGAGGGAACAGCAACCATCTACTCACTGATAACTGTAAGACATTATTTTAAATAAAGAGTATAATGAGACTTGCAGACAAAGTGCGCATACAAGAAAAAAACAGCAAAAAAAAAAAAAACTGTTTAATGAGGTAATTTAGATTTTAGAAAGAATATTTTTTTTCTCCTCACTTCACTGACGGTTTGATAAAATGGAGAGCTGCAATTTAAATAATGCTGATCACCATCAAGATATTGCTAGCTTATATGCAGATGTGAAATGATGAGACGGGGGTAAATCCCTGGCTGAGGTCAGCTTCAAACACAGCGGCTGGTTCAGAAACACAGCCTTTTAATCTTCTGAATCCCCTTTGCTCCATATCGAGGTGTTATGTAAGCTAACCTGGGGTCAGATAATTAAGATGGAGGAGATAAGCTTGCTCCGTTAGGTCCAAAATGTTCCCTGGGTATGTAAAGGTGCAGTTGGTACACCCGCTGTGACTGCAAGGCTAATCCCTCCCTCTTCCATTAACACCAGTTGTCCTCTCGCTCGGTTGACAATAAAATCTGGTGGCTATGCAACTTCTCTTGTCCAGAATGGTTCTATTAAGGAGGGATCACACTATCCAGCGACCACTTCCTGGTTTTCCGTTAGTCCTGCCAGCTGTTGATAATGGTGAATTCCAGGGAGCACAATAAGCACATACGAACTTAACCACACTCATCACTGCAAGCAGTTTGGTAAACAGTGAAGTTGTGGTTTTAATCCCTCAGCTTTGATGTGCATATGTGGGCATGAGAGAAAATAAAGGGAACACACTCACATGTTATACAGGACACACCAGCCACAGTGGGGATCACTAGAGCTTAGACACTCAGCACATGTACCATATTGCTCGCAGGCCTCCACGGGGACCTGGACCACCTGAACCAGAGAAATGACAGAATGAGTTAAAAGTGAGAAGCGTAACAGTAAAACACAAGGAAAAGGTTGTCAAGAACATTTAAATACTGCACTGTTCTGGTTTTTCTAATCTCAATGTATTTTGGTTATAAGAAGTTTACAACACATTTAAGAAAAATGACGCACAGCAGTTTGTTTTTTACACCGATTATACTTATTATTTTAAGGCTAATTCTGGGGCATTTTTTCCTTCACTGTTTATCCTCCTGTGGAGATGCTGAAAGAAACCACAGGAAGAGAAAGAAAGAGAGTTGCATCCAACCTTGGCTCTATGCTGAACCATGTGCACCAGTTGTGTACAAAAATTTCTTAACCACTAAGCCACTTTGATACTCGAATATTCGGTTTAAAAGCTTTAAATGATTGTCAGTAAAGAGGTGCATCTAAAGCTTTCTGATGAAAAAAGTCATTTTAATGAGAAAAGAGCAAAGGTGTTTTGTTGCTATTTGGCAATGTATGGAAAGCATACCAAAGGGAAAAGAACCACTCTCTCTCTGCTTTTAGTTTTGACACAAAGTTGTGCTTCTATGCAGATGCTTAGATTTCATTCGAGAACACATGAAATGACAATTTGAGCAATCGAGGGGCATATTTGGTGCAAATTTCTTGCTTAACTTTTCTTGGTAATGCTTACTAATAATTGATTTTCTCACTTTACTGAAGTGTAACGATTAGTTGAAGACTCTGAACAGGTATACGGTATTTTCAGCACACAAAGGTAAGAAGACATCCTGACAGACACAGAACTGCACTTTATTACAGCATGAATGTCTTGCAAAGGGTAAGCTCTCCATTAGCCGCTGTGAAAGTCAGTGCTGTTGCACCAGACCTGCATATAAAACTGGTCGGAGCAGCAGCCTGAGCCTGGCTATTTTCTACTTGGTTTTTATTCTTGGTATGGACATATGATGCAAGCAATTTCCTGATGTAAGCAATCACAAATGAAGAGTGGATTATGGATTAGAGTGTCTCCGGTGCTCTTGATAGCATAAGTGGGCGCTCTCTCAGGTCTGTGTTGGCAAAATGGATTATCTGCTGCTCCCTACAAATAACTTTCTTTTTTTTATCAGTTCAGAACCCATTTGGTGCATTCCATTAGCAAAATGATTTTGTAGCAAGGGAGGGGGTGAGGACTCTAATCCGTGAACTGTTGCGATTCGGATCATAATCTAAACTAAGTTAGTTGGTCTGTGGCCATTAGGCAACATGACCTTTGAAAGGGGAGCGCTTTGGCTTTTATTTCTGCTGGCTTGCAAAGAATCAATTGGAAGCTTGCACCATACATCGGACTTGATTTGTTTATTGGAGCTGACCTGAGCAGATTAATGAAAAGACCTGAAGAAAAGTCCTTAAGTGTGGTCACGGGGAGATGAAATTGTAGCCATTTTTGTGTAAATTAGTGCCAGTCTCCCTTGCCAATTTTGTCTGATGAAATGTTTTGTCTTAAAATATATTTAGTCTACTTTTTTTAAAAAAAAAATTCTCATTATAGGCTAACAGCAGTTGGGATATAGGACATAGAGAGGGTCTAACACTTAACAATGACTCAAACTGCTCGTTGCAGTTAAGCTATATGCATCTTATGCACAAATATGTCATGTCAGTGTACTTAATGTTTTGTACATAATTACTCACAAAACCTGATAAATGGCAGTCAAAATCAACTAAATGACTTTTTTAAATCCCTTTCACATAAGAACATAAATGAATATAAATTAATGAAAATCAAGTCCTGGAGACATCACCTTGCACATATTGCACCGTTTCTCCATATCACCACGTGTAAATTAAATAAATTAGCCCACAAAGGTACAATAGCATTTAGATAACACTACACGATCATTCAGTTAGAATGAAATGAGTCCACGGGCAAGTCCATAAATAGTCAGTGTAGCTCAGAGTTCATTCTATGGGGAAGGCTTTTTTTCCTCAACGTATTTTTCTTTTCTTTTTTTTTTCCAAAATGTAAGGAATGTACTTATCGCAAATCCAACATCTTTCTTCTTATTTTGTGTTTCTGGTAGCATCTTTCTTTTCCACACTGAACACATACAGGTCAAACAAAGTCAAAATTAGCTAAACAAGCACACAAAAACCAATCTCTAGCAGCAGACCATCTTGACACTATATGTTGCTGGTGAATGTTCTGTTTTTATAACACTAGAAGTTACAAGCCTGCATTGAGCTGTGCCATCAACACTAACAGGATAAAGCATTACCATCTGTCCTACCAGTGCCTTTCTGTCAGAAAAACACACTGTGTACAAATACCCACATACTAAGACAGGGATTATGGATACAAAGCAAGAATTAAATTACATTTAGAATAGAGTATTGGTGGATGCCATTGGTGACATGAATATTAAACCAGTAGTAGCGGTGCCTGCATTTTCACTGAATGTAAATTATGTTTGTTTGAGTTTGATCAGATCACAAAGGGTTCAACTATTCATTTTAAAGTGATGAGGTTCATGATTAAGTAGATGCCTGTTGATTTTATAATATTACTGTAATGTTGCTTTTTTTTAACCTTTTTTGGGGATGACAAAATACTAAGATTATCTGCTTTGCACTGACTTACATCATAGTGCAGGTTTTGCTTCTATTTTTGCCTCACACCACAATGCACATCTGCATGCTTGTCATTTTACAATTCACTGAATTAAGCCTTCATTCATTTTTTATGTACTGTATCTATTAATGTAGATGCCTTGTAAATCATTCATGAGTACACAAAATATTTAGCATGCTTTTCTTTGTCTTCTGTCTCTCTGAGCTGAATTTTTCAGGAGGAACTCATCATTTCAAGCACACACAGAAAACAAAGGAAAACTGCTCCAGTGAGGTGAAATCTAAGCCTTTCAGTGTTTTTGATGACAAAATCTTCATCTATTCACATCTAGAATGCCCTTACACTAATGCCTGACCTTACGATGTTATCAGTTTGCTACCACTTTAACGCTTTCATCCGGATTTACTGGAACGTTACGAACGCTGTCAGATGGATATACAGGCATTTAGCCTTGCATGATGGCGTCATCCTATATCTTCGGTCTGCTTTGAAAAATCCTACAACACCACAAAAAAGTGTCATGTAATGACTGAGTATTTTATATCTGTGTCTGTTTGAGTGTTCTCAGAACTCAGCAAAGTAGGATTTTTCTTTGGATTCTGCCCTAAATTCATATCTGTTAAATTCTCTGCACTTCAAAACAATATATATATATATATATATATATATATATACATATATATATATATATATACACAAAATAAACTTGCAACAAATAGTGTAATTCCAGTGGACATAAAAGTGGAGTAAAGAACATAATTTACATTATTTTTATAAATCAGATCATGCTTTAATTTAACGGTGTAGCCTCTAAAATACTGCATACATGGTAATTGCTCCAATACAGCAAAACATTTCAAATTAATCAAAACAAACACTTATAATCAAATATTTTCACAGTAATGTCATTTGACCTTTTTCTTATTTATTTCTCATGGCTTCTTCAACACATATGCCATGCAACATTGATTCCCAAACAGGAATTAATGTGTAAACTGTCAAGAGTGATGAGCTGGCAGAGAGAAGACCAAATGCACAATACTGAGGAGGAATTCAAATTCCAAAAATGCATTGTTCACTACAGAAATCAGCAGAGGTGCACAGGCTGGCAGTGAGAAGAGGGAGCAAAGCAAGTAAACCAAGGAGAAAAAAACAAGTTACACTGTAAAGGTAATAACAAACGAAACAAAGACAAGACAGTAAGAGGCTATAAAACTGGCCCCAAACTAAACACTGAAATAAATAAGCAACCATCTACTAAAGGATGGGTATCACAACTAATTTCCTATATATGTATGTATGTAAATATATATATATATATATATATATATATATAAAGCTACATGCATCCTGTTGCATGTGAATAAGAATCAGCAATGAATCTAAAAGGTTGAACACATTATAATCTTTAGCGCCTTTTGTGTTGTTTTACCTTGAAACTTGAAGTTGCATCAACAATTTCAAGACGCACTATTCTATTTTTTTTTTTTTTTTTTATGAATTAGATAACCATAAGTGCAAATCAGTCATTTCCAAAAAAAGCTGAAGGTTTAGCAAGCCCTAACTATAGCAGGAACATAATGATCTGTACAGTTGTAACATACAGCTTCTGCTACTCCAAATTGTTTTGTTGTGCTGTGAATGTCTCTTTTATTAACCCAACAAAAAAGAAAATAATACCAAGTTTAAATATAGACATTTCCATCATTAACTGTCTGGTCAGAGAAAAATATTGCAACAGAGTTCACGTTTTATGTAGTGACTACTGTGCAAATTTGGAAACATTGTTTTGGCACTATATGTAGCTCATCTGAACTGTGGGAACATGTCAGATAACAAAAAAAAGGTCACATACAGGTAAGGGTAAAAAAAATGAGAAGACAGAATAAGCAGATGGAGGCAGACTGAGACAAAGATGTGCATGAGTGGGATTTCAAGCAATGATTTAGCATTTTACAGAGACACTTTGAGAGATTGCCCTGGAAAAACCCTGCAGCAGCTTCCTCCTTTCTCCCAGGTTTGAAGCCTTAGCCATCACTACACTCACTGATTTGTGTGTTTGGATTCTGAGCATTTCTGTTCCTAGAAATGATCAAACTAAAGGCATACAGTGAGGATAAAAAAGGAAAAAATGATTTACTGCTGTGAGGACTTTTTTCATATCAATAATAGCTCCCAAATGGCGTTTTGTTGAGAACATAGTCACACAGGAAAAACACCCATAACCACATACACACACACACACACCAGTACTCTCTTTTTTCTCCTCACTCTTCATCTTCATGCTAACCCTGCGTGTTTCACCCGGTGGGAGACAGAGGGGCTCATTGTTATTCCACAAGGGTCGGTTGATCTCAGCTAAATCTGTCTGTGCCTCGCTCCTCATTCCTCATCATTCCTGTATTGTCTGGCTCCCAGGAATCTGAAAATCTCTCATCTCTGGGATCCACTAGAAATGTGGGAAATATGAGATGTGAAGTCCTTTTCCTTGAGGGATTCCTTACCTGCGTTTCTGAAAATCTGAAGGGAAAGCTGAGCAAAGATGGAGATGGAAACAGCAAGCGGAAGGCTTTAATCTGTTCAGAGCTCATGATTGCTACAAAGCCAAAGGTATTCTAATATTGAAAGAAAATGCCTGGTCAGGCTGGGTTTGGATTTTGCTCGGTTATCATGCACCACTGAAGGTGAAGTTAGGAGAGTAGCTGGCAATCTCCTTGAAGGAAGCATGTGTCTCTCCTTGAACAACCAGAGCTCATCAATAAGTGATGCCTTGTCTCTTTCAGTCTATCACAAAAGGAGGCACTGCCTTGGCTTCTTTTAGATAACAGTTTTCACCACAACACTCTCTATTCTCCACTGCTTCCTTGATGGCATAACTTGTCTGAAACCTCATGTTTTTATAAATAGTTGGCTTTTATAATTGTGTTTCATTCCATAAAAGAGTTAAATAAAACTGAAATAACTGACACGGTTGCAACTACCCCAGTGCCCTTTGCTGCTATGTCCTGTGACTCTAGTTCAATACATTACAGCAGTCAAAAAACAACTGAGGAACTTGATAGGGGCTTTTTTATTTTGGCCACACTGAAACCTAATCCCATTTCACAGTTGCACGCTGCTGTGCCAAAATAATCACTTGATGGGAGTTGAAAGTGATTACCACTGTTCACTCTTATCTCCAATGAGTGCAGAGAGTATCGTCCAGCAACAACAACAACTGCACAAATCTGTGATGCTGGGCCAAGTAAGGAGCAGACAGGGAAGGAGGTACAGCCACACAGAATAAAAAGCCTCCAGTGGTTTTCTACACGATGTCTGTCTACAGCACATACAAAAGATGTACTGTAAGTCTATTCGCATGGATAAGTAATTAGAGCACTGGTCCATCCCCTTACACACAGCCTACATATTTAATAAGCCCTTCTGTATACATATACTTAATGACTGTAGGGGAATTTCCACATGGGTTTTAATGATAAGTCATAATCATCTGGTTAGATTCCAAGTAAATAGAATTAATTTCCAATTTATCATACATTAATGTTGTTGATTTTAAAACACAGTAGCCCTAACAGTAATTCTGGTTTCTGTGCAGAATAACCCAAACAATGCTATGTGCAATGTCCTGATAAGTAGAATCTAAACAAGTCCTATAAAAGAAGAATTACTTCTTTTTTTCCCTTCTGTACAAATGCAGTTATTTATTTGTCAAATATAGATTCTACAGAGTCAAAGGCAAACAAAAGAAGGAGAAACAAAGAAAGGAAAAAAAATCCATACTGTACATTTCATGTCAAGTAAAATTTTTAAACCTTATTCAGCATCTTGCTCAAGGACACATCTGCATGCTGAACCCTCGCTGTCAAAGGGGCTTGAACCCCCGCAGGCTTCCAGCAGATAAATGCTCTCACCAATCACTACATCACCACCCAGCTCAAAGAGTCTCCTGACAGCTGCACCAAAAAGAGGGCATTTCCTCACCTGATTGTCAGACATGACATAGAGAGAGTTCCTGTCCAGAGAGAAGGCCATGTCCCGGAGGACGGGGTTGCTGTCCTTCATCACAGTCACTGTCTCATACAGCACTCCTCCCTCCAGAGCGCCATCCAGCTTGATCTGCAGAGACAAACAAGAAATGGAGAGACACTAAATGTCATGCAGCAGTAATTAGATTGAGTGTGTACTGTACATTTTCAAAGTGGCATCTGTCCTCCATTGGACATCACTTTACATGTGCACCACCTTTAATTAACTTCATCATGCTCTCACTTTTATTACCACCAAGTTTTACCTTTTTTTTTTTTTTTTTGACATTTTGTAACCTAAAATATTTTAACATAACACTTATGAGAGGACAAAATGCATTTTTCTTTAGGTTTGGCATCAAGTATTTTTATCTTTTGGTTTTGTATTTCCCCTCCTGTTTGATGACCTTAGACTGAAAAGAAATTAGAGCCTTTTGTTATTTCAGAAAGAAAATATTGCTTAAATTCCAGGTCTGAGAGACATTCTTGTCTGACAATATAGTCACTCATGTTGCTTAGTCAGCTGGTTGCTGGCATGGTGCATTCAGGTGACCTCCATGAACTGTGTGCATCTTTTTTTATTTATTTATTAATTTTTTTACCAGAGGACCAAATTCAAAGAAAGAACCATTTTAAAACATTGATCAAAAGTTGAGTGCATGCTGTGAACATTACTCTGCTGCATTGCCCAGAAATATGCTAAATTAACTTAGGAATATATTCAGATATAATCCCTTTATGATCAACATGATGAACCAAACCCATATAGCAGTCAACATTATATGGACATACAAGAAAAAAAAAGGGAGGGAGGAGGGGTTGGCGACATTCAGATATTCCATTTCCAGACCAGGCAAAATGTTCACATAAGTCAATAGGGGATCCCAGGTTTTGTGGTATGCATTGATGGCGCCGTTGAGGGTACACCTGGTCCTTTCCAACATTCTGCATAATGTCCCAAATCCAGTGGTGTGATGGAGGAGTAGCAGCCTTCCATTTAAGCACAATAAGCCGCCTCGCTAGTATGGAGGAAAAGGCAATGACTCTCTGTGTAGGAGCCGGAAGAGCAGATCCCATTGGAACAGAAAAACAACCAAAGATAGCAACCAAGGGAGAAGGTGATACATATATGCCTTAGAGATTACTTGAAAAAAGGAAGACCAAAAAGACCAAGAAGTTTTGGAAATGACCAGAACATGTGATAGGAGGAAGTGACCAATTGTTTACATCTACCATACAATGGGTCTACATTTGGAAATATTCTCGCTAGCTTGACTTTAGAGAAGTGTAACCTGTGTAACACTTTGAACTGTATTAAAGCATGCCTGAAACGTATGAAAGAAGAGTGGACTCTAATAAGATTCATATTCCATTCATCAATTGGGCCCCCAAGTAATTTTCCCACTGTTCTTGAATGTGTGATATAGAAAGGTTGCAGCTATCCATGATGTAGGAATAAATAAATTATATTCTGCTCTTAACCCACATATTGACCCTTAATAGAGAATCCAAACAGGAAAGAGGAGGGAAGCCATTGTCCATTAGGGAGGGTTGAAAAAGATGATTAGGTATAA
Source organism: Melanotaenia boesemani (assembly GCF_017639745.1). Lineage (NCBI taxonomy): Eukaryota > Metazoa > Chordata > Actinopteri > Atheriniformes > Melanotaeniidae > Melanotaenia > Melanotaenia boesemani. Next base: position 18,952,637 of record NC_055684.1, on the reverse strand, counting down.
TTGGTGCGTGTATAGAGATATTGTGAATACCCAGACTTCTTTTAAACTGATTAATGATGAGTTTGACGATTGAGTTAAAATTATATTATCCTTGATATTGTTAACTAGTGGTGGTAAAGGTGCGCAGGGAGTGAGTATGGGCTGCTTGTAACAAAGAGACTGCATTAAAATTTGTAGCCCAGTAATATGTGCGCAAATTTGGAAGTGAGAGCCTACCTTCACATTTTGGCCTTTCCATAAATTCTTTTCTTATGTGAGCTGATTTATTAGTCCATATAAATGAAGAGATGGTTTGATTAAATACCTTGGAAAAAAGCCTGAAACAATTATAGACCTTTTGGTACAATATTCATCTTTACAGAATTTGTTCTCCCAATAAGAGATAGTGGCAAAATCTACCATCTCTTAGTATCTTATTTGCACTGTTCCAGCAGAGGGGAGAAGTTACTTTTAAACAGGCTGTAATAGGATCTGGTGACTTTTATACCAAGATACGAAAAGAACTGGGCGGACATTTTAAATGGCAGATTGGAATATTCCTTTGTGCTACTACTAATGAGGAAATATTTGCTTTTATTAAAATAAAATATGCATCCAGATATGTTTCCAAATTTCTGCAAGACTTTAAGGATTTCGGGGATAGTTGTGACAGGTTTGGTGACATATAATAACAAATCATCGGCATAAAGTAAGACAGTGTGAGTTAGGCCACCACGTGAGATACCTTGTATACTACTATTACATCTGAGGGCTATAGCAAACGGTTCTATAGCTAAGACAAAAAGCAATGGACTGCCTGGGTCCCCTTGTTTCAGTAAATGTTTTTTATTTTTCATTTGAAAAAAAAAAAAAAAGTAACTCCATTACAACTTACTAGTTACTCATCAGGCATTAAGATGCTGTTGGCTCTTACACTGTGTTATACAGAAGTATTTTAAAGAAGCTGGATAAGACACAACAGGTAAAGAGGTTCAGTAAATGATAAAGTTGCCACAGTTGTGTGTACTTGGTACAAAATAACAACATCATCCTCTACCTTCTGTAAGATGGCACATACCAAACAAATATAATGCCTGGCATGGCAGACACACCAGTGGGTTGGACTAGACGGGTAAACGGTTTACCCATGGCCCACTGCATAGTGGGGGGCCTGCTAATTCCCAGATCTGACTTCCGATCTCTAAATCAAAACAAACGCACCAATACACACAGAGTGCAGCAAGACAGCCAGAGGAGAAAGTCATGTATTTCCCCATTAAAGTTAAGTCTGAATACCAGAAAAGAAAGAAAGAAAAGGATATGAAAATGAATTGAGGGTCAAAAGCTTCTTATTCATTTATTATTATCCCACACGCCTATTATTCAGTAGGCATGGCTCAGTGGGTAGAGTGGTCATCTTGTAGCCTTAGGGTTGCCGGTTCAATCCTCGGCCTGTCAAGCTCATGTCGCGGTGTCCCTGAGCAAGATACAGAACCCCAAATTGCTCCTGATGGGTCATGGTTAGCGCTTTGTATGGCAACTTCTACCAAAATTTTTAAATTAATTAAATAAAAGTTGACTGACTTTTCAAAGCCTATCTAAGAGTATGTGAGGACAGGTTTTACAAAAACACAAAGTTGTGCTGTGTTCCAGTTGTTTCATAATTCCGAGCTGTCGAGAGTAGGTGACGTGATTATAAGGTAACTCTGGCCTCTCTGTGCTGCAGCTGCCTCCTCCCCCTCCCTCTCCTGTTGATGTCTGAGATGTGTCTGAGAGAGTGGCTATCAATAATAAGTGAGCGTGAGGAGTGAAATGCAACGCAAATCCGAGATAGAACAAAATGCCTGATGAATTTGAAATTCCAAACGGACAAATTTTTTTGGCAATAAAAAAGGAGGACATGTCTCGGTAAAAGGATGTTTGGTCACTCTATCTTATACCATGGAAAATATATGCATGAGAACTCTTGATCAAGTCAGCATAGGGGCCCACCAAGATTTCTACATAAGGCAGAGAATTTCATGGCCCTGGACGCCATCACAGCTTGCTTGTACAATGACAAATGCATATGAATGCTCTGGAACCCCTTATTACAATGTCCAAGTTTTTAGCAGGAACTACATTTACAGCCTTATACAAAGACTTGTGTCCTCTGTAGCTATTTTCCTCTTTCATCACAACTATACTGTATTTACTTATAACTCACCAATCATAATATAACCTTAAGTTATAATGTGCTTGGGTAAAATCCATTCCTCACATGTTAATTTTGTTGCAAAAACACACGATGGACAGAACAAATGAGAAACTCAATGCTTCAAATTGGTTGCCTTTAAACCAATAGGTAATCTAAGTAAAGATAGCTACAGCATATAATACAACACATGGTAAGTTAAGTATGAGTGCAAAGTCTTAGAGATACTGGAATGAGTGAAGTTTGCAAGCTGCTGCATTGCTTCAGATTTTCTCTTTTGACTTGGTGTACAACCACAAAATATGTCAATGAGGCTTTAGCTGTTGGAAGCTTCTTTCATGTGGCTATGTCTCTCTCCTTCCAGTCTTAATGCTAAGCTAGTGTTTGGCTAAAACATCACAGAGCTGGATTTTGCAGAGATGAAAATGATGTTTATCTTCTTATCTACCTTTCAGATAGCAAATAAGCAAATTTCCCAAATGTCTGGCTCTCAGCTTAGCTACCGTTTGGATTACACTCACATTCCCTGTGAATTCCTGGCATGTGAATGAACACTTACACAAAAAACTGGGGTGCAAGAAAATGCAGTGGATGCTTAAGTGTGGATGTGTCAATTTTGTTTAATCAGAAAATGAGCACACATTATCATGGTCAATGATGAGGATTCAGAGATAGAGGGAAGAGAAACAAAAGGTTGATCTACCTTTAATTTAATAGTCAAACAGTCCTTTGCAACTCTGACCCTAACTCACCCAAGAGGTTAAAGCGGTTAGGTTTTAAGATGTGTTCAGCAAGCTCTACCTTTATTTGACTTTGGAGTGACTTTCAGAGAAAAAAAAAAATCCTTTGGGACTCATTAAACATAAACATAGAAGATACACACCGGTGACGGGATTTGGATTCTCCCACTCCTGCTGACATACTACGTCTGTTGTTTCAGTTAAGCAGATAAATAAATTGGTCTGCCCTCAAACAAAGTGTGATACTCATGTGGAAGATATTAATAGGCAAGGTTTTGAAAATGCTATTGTTAATGTAAAGATTTTGACCTCCTCATGCATATATAAACTACACATTAGAAGTACTCACTACAACTTTTTATCTTTTTGACACAAATCTATTTCTGTGTCTGTCATCAGTGTACTTCTCCCTGTTCCTCAAAAATAGTTGTAGTTGCTCTCAAAAAGTCAGTTTTGCACTCACAACGTTAGTGGAGATCACAATTTAGTTCTGATAACTTGACAGTAGAAATCTTAGGCAGAAACTTGAAACAAGGAACCAAAATCTACGGCAGAACAAAGCAAATCATAGCTCTCTCCATCCACCACTCTCTACTCCCTAAAAAAAAAAAGAAGAAATCCTCATTAACTATGCAACCCAAGTTGTAGCTCAATTTAAATTCCATGGAAAGTGGCTCATTAGCCATGTGATGCAATTGTAGTAAAGCCAAATTAATTTCTCAAATGTAATAATAAATGCAAGATCATGGTGAATTGGAGCAGAGAATTGTGGAAGTGTTTTTAAATGTCTGCAGTACGATTATGCCACATCTTCCCAGCATGAACCCTAACATGTGGCCTCACCACCCAAATCAAATTTGACTGCAGTTGATTTTGAAAGTGTGCCAGATCTAGCTCATACATGGTGGCAGAGCTTCAGCATTCTCTCAGCAGGGACAGTCAATCAATACAAACTGATTATATGATTGGATCCCCTGGGCACCAAAACTTCATCAATCAATCACGGCTCTATCTTCTGGGCAGCTGTGTCTCTCCAACAGTCAGGAATGAAGAACAGAGGTAGGACATATTTGCTAAAAAGGGACTGTTTTTTAGTTTATGTGGGAAGTACAGTATTTATAGGGGTGAGGCAAGTCTATTTTTCACATACAGCAACATGAAAGCACAATAATGACATGACACAATCTCTCACCTCTAGGTCATCACCAGGACATGGTGTGTCTCTCATCTGTCAGATTGTTATTGCATGGAAACCCAGCACAATTTTATCCTTTAAATAGTCATTTGAAATAAAGATTTATCTCAAAACTAAGCTTCTTTCACTCTCAATAATCGCATCTCTTCATTCTCTTGCTCCAATTGCTCCTCCTTATTCCATTCCTCTCGTCCTACAATCCCACACAGTCATAGAAGCAGTTTACATTCATTTTTCCCACACTCCTATGTTCAGAAATAGCACAAATAGAAACCAGAGATTTTCTATGCTGAAATAACTCTTTAAAAAACAAACAACCAAACAAAAAAAAAAAAAAAAAAAAAGACTTCAGATTGTGTGATTTTGGTTGGGTATGAGGGTTGCCAGAGGCCAGAGATGCAGGGATAAGCTCAGACAAATTCTGACCCATCATGACCAATCCGAGGTGTTGGATTTCAGTGGATTTAAAAGTGGCTTTATCATCTAAAGCATAGCTGACCAGGCAGAAGCCCTCTGGGAGTACAACAGGCCCGCAATCTCTCCTTAAGCCCTGCAGCTTCTTAATGAGAGTAAGGCGGGTTTAATTGGTTTTATAATGAGCCTGCTTGTTGAAGGTGACACGCAAAGTTGCAAACACACACGCGAAATACCTATGCACACAGGCTTGCAAACAAAAGCAAATTATACTCTGGGCATTTACACTCCTGTTGGTTGCTATCATAAAATTTGATCACTGTAGTGATCGTAGTGATTGTGATGCATTAGTAATTCACATACCCACTAACGCAACCACAATATATTGTAGTAATACTTGAAATTTACAGAAAAAAGGCAGATAAATGAAAATGCATTGTAATTTCTCTTCACTTATCACAAAGAGGAATATTTCTAGGAAACATAAAAAATTTACATTTGAGGTGTAATTAAAAGAGACATTAATGTTATCACTATTACAATCTGTCACTCAGACAGCCAGTTAGAGAATTTCATTAATTAGGGATCAGATAGGTGCTATAAAAGCTTATGGTAAGTTATATAGATCAGTATATAAACCAATTGATTCTTATTTTATTTAAATGGGAGGGGGAGGGGGAGAAAAACTAGATTCAGTATGTTAATTTAGTTACACTAAAACATCTAGTTTTGATGTGACCATTAGAGTTTTGGTTTTTCTCTGCTTCTTTTGTCCTGCAGTTGTAGATCTGTTCCACCGTTTCTGTCACGCACAATAATGTGTAAATGGGGTTTTGTTAAAGCCTCTTTTTCTTGTGTGGTCTTTGTAATGTAAGAGAAGAACTGTACAGATTTGACATTAGTACCACATGTTCATGTGACCTCAGCTTTTCTCTCATTTCATTCCTCCTTCCCAGCATTTCACAGCTGACAAGGGTATATATTTAACCCATTAATATGTAAGCCAATAACAGCAATATCCGTCCTGCTGCTTAAATTCCCTTGCAGAACCTGTGGTGGTTATAAACAACCCAGCTTAGTTTGGCTTCCACAAACAGATATGCAACCTGAGACTCTGTGTGCTTAATGAAAACAGCCTCTCTCTCTCTTACTCTCTCTCCCACGGATGGGTTTGCATCTTAACCATTAGGCTGCACTCTGGTCCTGTGAGAGCCAAACAAAACAAGAAATAACTTTTAAGATGTCACTTGACTTTAACTGCGTTGGCTTCAATGTAAAGTTGCCAGACCTTGTATGAGGAAGTTACTTCCCCTTTTCCCTGAGTTTACATATGGGACTGATTAAGGTTGATGATTTTGAAGCAGGAAAGGCACACCTACAAATGTCTCTTTTTTAACTTCAGATTGCAGGAAGACTGTAGATTGCTATGTTTATGTTTTAATGACAATTCAAATTTGAGTGAGTGTGTCCATATATAGCCAGCCTCTGCCCAGTTAAGCTTAACATATGGACGATGACCCAGAAGGCAAGGAGCAATCTGTTCACCCAATCATTCCCAATCTGCCACGATGACAAGGTTTCGTCTGTCCCTGAGGACCTGTCTGTCTGCAGTGATCTAAGTCAGACGTGGTGAGGTTGGTATAAGGTTGGTATAAAAGTTCAACTCTAAACTTGTATTATTCAGTCTTTCTGGGACATTATGATGGTAACCAATTATTAGACTTTGCTGATATATGCATTTGATTTAAAGTGATGCAATATTTTTCATCAGGAACCAAAGTTTGACAGTGTACCACAAACAAATGTTTCAGTTCTCTGAAAAAAGGAAGCAAAAATAAAATATTTGCAAGGGTAGTTCTAAAGTTGATGTATACAGATTGCAGGCAAGACTGACACTACAAATTTCACAGAGGGTGCTTCAGGCTTTAATCTCTATTATGATACAATGAGAAGCAGTGACATAAGGGTCAGACAACTGTGCACCTTTAAGGTTGAGTAACTGTGCATATGGTGGAACTGTGGATGACAGCTGAGGAGAGTATGCATTGATTAGCCCATATATTCATCACAGCTCTGTGAATGCTAACCTCATGGGTAGAGCTGGGAAGGAGCAGCTAATGAAACAAATAACATCACTGAGATGGACGTGTGACTCCACAAAGGGAGACTTATTGATCACAGCCCCAAGATATGATGTGTGTTGGCAAAATATGATTATCAACTGAGTTGGAGTGAGGTCAAGACTTGCGGGTGTGTGGGTTTGTGTATATATGTTACTGTAATTCTGTGTTATACTTTACAGTCTTACAGATAAAACAGCCAAATCCTCAGTTCCCCTAAACCTGCAGCTGCATGGCAACTCTCCAGGTCTTCATCCCACAGTTTGTACAACTTGACCACAGTCTCCTCAGCGTCTGTGAATGTTCACTTCTTTTCTCTCTCCTTAAGGACATGGTATCCTGCTCTCTGTTTCCTGTCTTCCTCTGCGTGACCCCCATCTCTCCAATCATTTCCATTGTTTGTCAGGTTCCCATGGCCCACCAACAAAAGCAGTAGGAGGGGGTCAGTGGAACAATTCATGGCCCCGTATGGTCTTCATTTTCCTGACCGCAGTGCAGTCACAGACTTCTTGTGTGCTTATATTTGTGTGACCAAACAGTAGAAAGAAGAGAAAAATGAACAAAGACTTGGGGAGAAAAACATAGCTATGGGATAAACATCAGTGAGGAGAAGCAGAAATGGACACTTTCCTGTGTTATAGCAAAATTGCTTCTCTTAATACCCTTAACCATTTCAACTGTACTAAGACATCAAATGACAATCTATTCTGCAGATTTTTTGCCCTCAGGTCCAGCTCTAGTATTTATTAAAATCCTTTCACTTTAGCTACGACCTCACCTATTCTGCTTGTGTCTCTGAAACATTTTAGGGATTTCATTCAGAAAATCAAATCTCTCTGTCCTAGTCCCCCTCATAAATTGTGCCTTTAAAAAGTTCACGTCATTTAGCCATGCACTGGAGAATTTCCCCACCCGCTCAACTCTCTCAATAAGCAGTAATGAATCTACTATTTGCACACCAGAGTATGTGACTACGGCTTTATTTGCTGTAAGCTTAACATTTTGAGCCATTTCAAGGGAAATATGGTTGCTGAATAGCTGCACCCACTAAGGTTACATGCTGGATCATTTATGTATTCCATTCAGCACTGCTCCTCTCTTCATAAAGCATCCTTTAAATTACCATCGCTGAAGGTAGGTGTCTCATAGTGACTGGATGGTAAAGTATTATCATTGCACAATAACAAAATTGAGGCAGCTGCCTGGATAAAATTTATGTTTGTCATCCTTACAGTGAAGCCTTATGTCACACAATAAATATTAATCATAAAGTGTTGCAGCTGCTATGTCTTCCTGAACTTAGATGCACAATAGAGAACCTAAGTAATATCAAACATTAGGAGCACTTTTTCCCCATTCTGCATAATACTCTAGTTCATCTAAGGATAACTGCACTGCAGAAAGATTTTCACAGAAAATCAATTCCACTCAACAACTGTTATGTGTTTCCAGCTGCCACAGGGTAAGCCAAGGTATTATGTCATTCCACAATGTTTGCTGCATATTTGCATGCTGGCTACATTGAGGCACACGTCTGCTGAAAATGTTAGATATAATTAAAAAAGTCTGAAATATGTGGTGTCTGTGTTGTTCTTCAAATTTGACTTATTAAATGAATTGTTAAAAATAGAATGGGTACATTACATCCGTGTAGTCCTGTGATACCGTCGTCAGATATGAGATGCTGAATTAAGCCGCTTTCAGACATGCACTCCTCTCCATTAATCTGACAGCATCTGAGCATGACTTCATCTCTGAAAGGTTGTGACAGCTCTGTTACAAGGTCAGAGTTAGTATTTATGTATTGCTTTCAACATGACACAAGTTTTAACTACATGCAGTTACAGTAATGAATGGGCATCCACATGTAGCAGTGGGTTAATTTGGTGTATGATCTGTTTTATAGAGGAATCTGATAGGTTATATCATTAAATGAATATCAGCACTGTCAAATCTATTTCTGCTCCATGGAGTTTCCTAAAATCATAAGATGCTTAATAATCTGTTTTACATCCCCTGAGCCATATAAACATGCAAAACACCAGATCTTTTGCACTCTTCCCTCTGCCTGCCCCATACATCATATAGCACAGAGACAGTAGAGGTGATGGTGTACCCAAGTGAAAGATAATGTTTTGTCAAGCCAACAACTACATTAATTAAGTTAAGTGCAATAAAACCTTCTCAATTAAGGATCCATTATCACAACACTTGTTCAAAAACCTTAGAGAAAGAGTATTTTTAACTTCTCCTACTGCAGCCATGTTTAAATTATATGTTATCCAGCCTCAGCTCAGTTTTCAGGCAATATAACATCTTATAAAAAGAAAGCTCTGACCTTGTGCATTATACCTCACTTTATGTATGACCCAATGTTATGCAAATTGTTCCTTGGTATAAAAAAAAAACTCTTCCCTCACCCAACCTTCAATCTCCCCTAGTTAGTCTGGGTGGCTGTTAATCTCAGTCTTGGGTCCTCTAGGAGCTTAAGGGCCCTACACAGTATCTTAGCTGTTCCTAGGGCTGCACTCTACTGGATGGAGATGTCTGATGTTTCTCCAGGCATCTGTTAGACCACGGGTACTACTGTTGCCTTCACCTTCCAGGCTTTCTCCAGCTCTTCCTTGAGTCCTTGGTATTTCTCCAGTTTCTTATGTTCCTTTTTCCTGATATTTCCATCATTGGGGATGGCTACATCGATCACTATGGTTTTCCTTTGCTGCTTATCCATGATCACCATGTCCAGTTGGTTGGCCACCACCATTTTGTTGGTCTGTATCTGGAAGTCCAACAGGATCTTAGCCCTCTCATTCTCCACCACTTTAGTAGCCGTTTCACATTGTGACCTAGGGGTCTCCAGTCCATATTCTGCACAGATTACTGTACACTTTGACGGCTACTTGGTCATGGTGTTCCATTTTCTTTGCCAGCCAGTATCTTGCCCCCTACTGTGAGATGCTGGGTTGTTTCAGGGACCTCTTTGCATAGCCTGCACCTGGGGTCCTGCCTGGGGTGGTAGATCTGAGCCTCAATTGTCCTGGTACTCAAGGCTTGCTCCTGTGCTGCCATGAGTAGATCCTCTGTGCTGTCCTTAAGTCTATCCCTCTCTAGCCATTGGTAGGACTTGTTCATATCAACAACTTCAGCTATCTGTTGGTGGTACATCCCATGCCATCCTTCAGCTTCCCTCGTTGCACTTAGTGTATAGTCTCTGGATGCTGGATTTGGGGTGGAACCCTCCATGCAGGGTGAATAGCTTCCCTGTTATTACATCTGTGGTCTGAGCTTCTTCCTTTGGCCAGCTTATTATCCCATTAGGGTATCTTTATTTGTGCAGTTGCTGTTTAAGTTATGTTGTTTTAGTTATTTAAGTGAGGTCATCATTGTGACTCATGTCTGTGCATGCATCCCTTCAGTAGAAATATCTGCTTTTAGCACTGGCTGTATAAAACTGATGGACTTAGTCTTCCTGTCTTTGAAAAGGTGACTTTTCTTAATGAGTTTATCATTTTTATCATTAATTTTATGTGTGGACACAATGTCCATGTTGTCAATTGTGAACTAAGTTATAGACAAAAAATAGTGTGCTGAAACACGTGTCTAAGTTGTGATTCACAAGTAACTTCCACTTTGAAAAGACAAAAACAGTGAGGACAAGCTGAACTCAAAGTTTCAAAATATCCAAAAAGTGCAACCACAAGTCATATCTTGTTCATGGTGGCTGTGTTCATCCGCTTTATACACTCTGTTATCTCTAGTTAATATAGGTTTAGCACATATTAGATAAAAACTCAATAATGTTAATACCTCGTGTAATTTTTATTTAGCATTAAACATGGAGATAACTTAATGTAGAGACATAAAACTACTTACTGACCACAGGTGATTCAGTACATTTGGCTCATCTTGAAATTTCAGTGTATTTCTTTTATATGTTGTTATACTGATTTAAACTCTCCCATACATGGAAAGGTGTAGTTGTGAGTTTTGAACACACCTTGCAGTGTGGATTTAACAGAAATAAACAAGCTGCATACACAGAATAAACCAAAGAAATTGTTGTTTTTGAGATTCAAGAGCTCAGGAACAGTCTTAGTCATGCTTGCTCAGATATATTACAGAGTGTCGCTTGAGCAGAAGCCTCACTACTACCCTCAGATGTGCATCAGAGTTGCAATAAATTGTTAAAACCTTGATGTGACAGAGCTGATTCAAATGTTAATTTTGCCTTCTCTGGGTCCTTTTTGCATTTTGCTAACAAGTAGAAACCATGCTACTGAAAGTCAAATCCCTCTACACCTCCTTAAAAGTGGAATAAATTAAAATAGGGACCAGTGAGAGATAATGACTTTTATCTAAATTCACCTCATCACCGTATGTCAAGCAAAGTGAAAAAGATCCTTTTGTTTTCATCCTGGAACAATCAAAAAGGGTCGCAGTACTCGACTTAAATGAGCAACCTAAGGCAACAAAGTTGTGGCACATGATGATAGAAATGTCCTGTTATACCTGGAACAGGAGTAGCCTAATCAGGAGTTGTTGATGAGTACATCCATATGCTACACGGAGCCTGGATAGTAAGACCATTCGTTATGCTTGTGACCTTTCACCCCGTTGACACCCTCTATGTGACAGGCTTGACCTTTACTGCTGGACTGATTCCCGATGGCATATATTCTCATGCCCCATTTCCACTGAGGCTGTCCATTTGGGTGTGATGGAATAGGATTGGAGAGGTGACCCTGTGCTTCTTCCAAGCTCCTGGGAGTCTGAGATCATGGCTGCTCGTTCAATAAGTGTAATGTCTGTAACTCTGGCCATTAGACACCCTGCACTTAACTGCAGTAATGATGGATGCCTCGCTTTGTTCAGCCAAACTTATAGCTCACTTCCTGAACACATTTAAAACATTTTTTATGCATTCTGAATCATTTTTTTTCTCTCTCATGTAATATCTGCATCTTTCTTCCCACATATCAGTGTTTTTTTTCTCTTGGTCATTCTTCTATCTTTGCTTCACACCTCCTGTTTTCTCCTTTCCCTCCTTTCTTATTGTCAGGCTATCTTGTCTTTTTCCCCTATGGCTCATCAAATGAAAGAGCTGCAGTGATGCTATCTGTGCCCCTGGTCTGGACCTTGGTGTGTGCGTGTGTCTTGTGTGTCAGACAGATCGCTACTCATAAGACTGAGGCCCCCAGGCTAATGTCACAACAGTCCTCTCACACATTTCCTCAGTCATGCTGCATGCTGCACGACTGTGCAGTAACTAGAGCCTATGGACTTCTTAAGTCAGTTCAGTTAGATCAAACCCCAAGCCTTAACGTGATTATAATAAATCTATACAGTATGCATTCAAAATGAAACATGATAGACAATAAGCTGAATCAGCTTCATGAATCTCATAGGGTGGGTCATGCTTTGTCTACATGCCTGGTGAAGGATCTCCACCAGTCAGGAATTTCTGTTCTGGGCATCAGTTTAGCAGCATGTTTAGTAAGCACTGTGTTAATTTGATTTGCTTAGCTTGCATGCTTCTTGTAAAGGACCACCTCAGTAAGTTTTACTTGTTTTTCTTAAGAAACTTGAATGATTGCAAATATATATTTTTTAATCTAAAGCTTAAATTATAAATCGGTCTAGTGGGTTTAGAACTTAAAAATCAGCTAATGCATGTTTAAGTTATTCTTGCAGTTCTACAACCTATGAGTTGTGTTAATATATAAAATATCTAACAAGCCCTGATTGTGTAGGTCAGTGATTAGCTGGACCTCGGTGTTAGCTGCTAAGATATAGGAATAAATGTTCATTTGCAACCAAATTTATCATAATTGTTACATAAACGTTAAAAATGGCATGTGCAGAGACAAACAATTAAACACTTTTTGGAAAGTGATTGTTAGTTCAGTCAAGACAGCGCTTTGTAAAACATGTTTGTTTTTTTAGCTGTACTCATCCAGCTTTTTTTAACCAGAGGAACAATCTCATCAAGGAGAGTCACACTTTCGCAGGTGATGATGTTTCTATAACTCATTTTTCTCATTTCCAGTAAAAATTAGGAAACCAACATTCTCTTATGCCCAATTTCAATTTTCATCCATGGCTTACCATTTGGCCCCTTTCTCATTTAAGGAGAAAGAATCCCTGTTTTTGTTTGAGATCAGAGAGTAGTGGTCATCAAGCCGTTCAGCCAGGACACTGGGGAGAAACTGGGATTTGGTCTTAGACTACGTCACAGCCTCTTTTTGTTCCATTTGACTTAAAATCCTTAAAGACAAGTAAGTGCTTCCATTTTTAAACAGGCTTTTTAATTATTTTAAATTGGATTTGTATTGTTTTTAGTAAATCTCAAAGAAGCAAGTGCTTCAAGGAGATATTTGTGGAAAAATCCCTCTTTTTCTGTGTTTGAGAGAAATGTTTGGGTCTCTGAAGTTGCTAAAATTCAAAAGCGCAGAAAAACCCATAACCCTGTCATTTTGTTTTGGGCCCCCTGAATCTAAAATTGTGGCATTCTGTGAAGGTAATCAAGCCTCTTTTTTCATTATCTTCACATTATTTCAACGTTAAATAATGTTTCAGTTGCTGTACCTCAGAAGTGGGAAGCTGAAACGCTCTTGCTATTTGCTTGCTATAAACATAAAATCTCATGAGTAGTTGTGCATTTAAGCTAACAAAGCCAAAAAAAGCAATGGGTGCTTCATTTGTAGTTTGTATGTTTTATATTCAACAAAAAAACCTGACTTTTTCCGTGGATGCAGCATCAATCAGTACAGCGCCAAAGACTGTTGCTGCAAAAATTCCAAAGACTGTTGCTGCAAAAATTGCTGCAACATCAGTCACATAAGCAACTGTTTTTAATGTTTGCTACTCAGAACTAAAACAAAACACTGGAATGAAGACACAAGTTCAGAGATAATAGAGCTAATAGGTTTGGGAGGAATTGTGACAAAAGTTCTCAGCACAATACAGAAGCTGAGAGCAGGCACTCCCGCTATTATTTATTTTGATGCAGTTAATGATTAAGCTAATTTATATAATTAATTTTAAGAAAGATGACATTTGTTTTCTAAAGATAAACACCTGCTGTGATTTTTATTCATGAAATAATTTTTGATTTCTAGAGATTTCAGGTGAGCCGAAAAAAAAAGCAGTTCTTGTTTAAGCATCAAGGTTTGATTTTCATTGCAGTAATTTGGAAGAATCTATTACAGTAAAGCTTTAAGATTAAATTCTGATTGGTGATGGCTTTTATGAATTCTAACCTCCAATACTAAGACCTCTCTTGTTTTAATATATTTCTTTAAATAATTAAAGGATTAAGTGTAGAAAACAAAATTGTTATCTCCAGATGATGATATAAATGATCCTGTTATCTTGAAAAGACTATCCTTATTATTGTGAGATAACAAAAAAAGATAGTTTATGTGGAGACAATGCTATTAAAAGTCTCAGCTTCCATTGGCAGCAGAAGAAAATGTAAATATACCTGTAAATGTATTTATCTAGCTTTCAGACTATTTATTATATGTTGTGTCATGCTATAATAACATTCTTTAATGCTTATTAAATACTACTGATCTCAAGAGAAGCAGGTCCAAAAGAAGAAAGAGGTAGAGTGGAGTTGTGGGTCACCCCACACCGATCAAACAATTCACTTGAATAGAAGTATAAATTATTTAAAGAATTAAGGACTTAATGTGCCATGTCTCTGTTGATGTAGCATGTCACAGACATTTCATCAAGTCCTCAGGAAAATGCCTCATCATGTGAAAAAGGGCCATCTATGTCTCTCTGCACACTACATTCAACTCCCGTTATCTAAGTAAGCACAGAACTGTCTTGAATGAGTCAAAGTAAACTACTCATCCAGTGATAAGTGATGTAAAAAAAAAACATGTCTTCCAGTGTAGCAATTGAGGAAAAAGAGGGGACATGGTAAAAACCTTTCCCACCACAAATGCAATAACAATCCAGGTCCAAATATCAGGTATCCAGAGGCACCTTGCAGCCCATTCAGTTCATTGTCAGATTTTTATCTTGGTCATCTTTGATTAATCAAATCTGAAAACTTATTTTAAGCTTTGTAAGAATGAAGACGCATTAAACCTCTCGGAAATGTGAATTAGACCTGGAATTAATTGCATTTTCTTTCATCAGGAGACTTCAGGAGTAAGATAAAGCTACATCTTTAGTACATTCAGTATATTCATTATGTTTGTAAAGGTGTGAAAAAAATCATGTCAGGTACACATAAACACTGCTTATAAACCACTGGAGTGGTCCTTTAAGTAATTTGTAATGCTAAAAGCCATTCAAAGCACGAGCTGCCAAAACACATTTTAACAAGAGTCGCTGCAGGTGCATAATGTCCTGTTACTTTGAGGGAATACAAAGGAATTGGAAGAACAGGCACATCACTTTTAGCTCAAGTAGCAACAGATGGAGAGTTGCATCAATTTCAGCAGCACAAAATGTAGTGCAGCATAATTACTGTACCTTTGTTCAGCAGCATAATGTCCCAACATAATTACCATGATATATAGCCATACCAAGTTATGCTAATTAGATCATTTTTTGAGCCGATTATTGTGTTAATTGGTGTTAATGGATTAAGAATTACTTTGACATCAGTTGTTATAAGACACAAAAATGACTGCAGCTGATATGTCTTGGTTTTTATCTCATGGATAGCAGATTAATGTGTAATAGCACAAATAATTTAGCTGAAAGAAAGCATTTAAAGTATGTTCTATATTTTACACAAAAATAAATAAATAACTAAAATAGTATATTTGTCATGTAGCAACCTGCATGAATCTGGATTAAAGTGAGATATTTGAGATCAGATTACCCAGATACTGTAAGTGACAGCAAGCTTTGAGAAATAAACCTGCTGTCACAGTAATGCCATCTTTGCTTGAGCTCTCAGCCTTCAGGCTTTTCCTTTTTTTCCCAGCCTATAGTCTGATTGAGGAGATCTAAAGATATGAGCCTTTATGAGACTGGGAATGTCTAAAGAAAAGATTATATCAAGCTTCACAACAGAAGGTGAAGATTCAGTATTTTTGTACAATTCGTTTCATAACCTGTCTCCTGCAAATCCCCCAAACTTTACCAAAGAGCTACGCTAAGACATTGGAGCACACCTTTAATGTTTAAGTGTTGAGATATTTGTTTTAAGTCCCTCAAAAAAAAGAAAAAAAAAGAACTGAGAAATGGATTTTTTTTAAGTCTATTGCTGTAGTGTGTCAGAGTTTCAGTTGTAGACTAAAAAAAAGTAAAAGAGCATTATGAAAAAGTATGGGCACCCTGGAGTAGCTTAATGTGACCACAGAGATAACTGTTAGCACCCCAAATAGCTTATTTGGGCTGATGCTTACTTTACAAACACTCATCTCTTGGAAGCCTGGGACTTTAAAAATTAAATATAATTTGCAAGTCTGTAGTAAAGCATTTGTAGAATTGTATGAAAGGCAAATCAAATCCCTTGTCTGACTTTAAAACCTTCAGAAAGATTCTTCAAAATAACTGAAGAAGGTCAAATAAAAGTGAATAAAAATTACACGTCAACCAGTATGAGGTTGTTTGGTAGGACAGTGGAATACTGAATAAAAGAGGGATTAAAATGTGCTAAAGATTAAAAGAGGATTGTTTGTACATCAGAATATGATCTAAAGCACGCCCAAAAGTCAACAGAAGATTTGGTAAAGACATGTAAAGATGGCTATCAATGTTCTGTGATTATCACTAGTTTTGCATCCAAACCCTGCAGACTTCAATAGAGTGGCGCTCAAAGAATGGCCCAGGAATCCCAGAGAGGGACAAAATTTAAGTAGGAATGGGTAAAAACAAATAAGACTTGAAATAGTGTTAGATAGCAAGACAGTGTTTAAGGGTTCTGAAATTTGACATTGGGAGTGTTATCATGTCATTTGCCCAGACTTTTAATCCTCTTTCTTTCTTTGTTTTCACATTGGAAAATATAATCTTGAAGAGTTAGACATTTTGGGATGCCAAACATTTTTAATTACATGATATAATCATAATGACTGACCAGTTAGTTACATGTTTCCTTTTTAGGTGGGGTTAGAGCTATTCACAGTTATACTAGAAAGACCTTGGTCCAGAAGTTAGTGTTTCTATCCTTGAACTTTTCACTCATCCCTGGATTGTCCTCACTTGTTTCCAGTTAATGGTTTCTCTTTTGCTGGTTCTAAGATGATGACAATGATGTTCACGTTCTTTATCTTACAAAGTAAGTTCTAATTGCTAAAGTATGTTTCACAGACATCCACAAAAAAAAAGAAAAAAAAGAAAAAAAGCTGTTAGCACACCATCAGATCCATTTTAATCACATCAAGATTTTTGTGACCAGGCAACATTCTTCATTGTTATTCTGAGCCTAAACCTGGGAGGCTGAGATGCCAACAGATCGCTGACAGCAGGCTTGAGAAATCATCATGTGTTTTGGGCAGTAAATAATAAACCATGAAAAAAGATCTTGCTTCAGCTCTTGAGAATATATATATATATATATATATATATATATATATATATATATATATATATATATATATATATAGTCCCTGTGTGAAAAAAAAATTTAAAGGCTCTCATGCTTGTCGGCTACTGTAAGTGTATCGGTCTTCTCACCTTCTTTAGGCATCCACTCCTGGTGCCCAGGAAGACCACACTGTGTCCGTTGTAGATGTAGGAAGTGACAGAGGTCAGCCTGTCCCTGCTCTCGGTGTACACTGTCTGACCTGACACCAGCTGAGAGCCCCCCAGGGGTTGGTTTATATCCAGGCCACAGAAGTGATCATCGATGGGAACAGGCTGTAGAGAGGGAGGCAGGATGTGAAGATGAAGAAAACATCAGATTTTCTTTTTTTTTT